>NW_026891599.1:0-13328 GCF_015708825.2 Lethenteron reissneri
CCGGCGACATCGTTTGCCGCCCCCGTCACCCCCATCGCACCCCTCCCCCCGCGACCTCTAACCCCTCCTCCCCATGCTCCCCTATCTGTGTCCACCCCCCCCCTAACTTACCCCTCCCTGCCCCCCCCCCCCCAGTGTTGCCCACGCTAGCCCAGTGTTCCAGCTGGGCGCCACCAACGCTCCCGTATAGCGCACACGCCCTCCGTGTCCCCCCCATCCCTCACCCACTCACCCGCACTCACCCGCACTCACCCGCACTCACCCCCACTCACCCCCACTCACCCCCACTCACCCCCACTCACCCCCACTCACCCCCACGCGCACTCCTCGGTGCACGCGCGCGCGTGCGTGCGTGTGTGTTTGTATGCCGCCCACGTGGGCATCTTGCCGGTTTTTAATACTGTACCACGTGGTTGCTGTACCACCGTGGGCTGCTCTCTCAGACTCTCGCCTCTGCTGTGTCGTCACCGTGTGTGTCGCGTGTGTGTCACGTGTCTCACCGTGTGTGTCACGTGTCTCACCGGGTGTGTGGTGTGTGGAGTGTGTGAGGGGGGAGCGGTAGTGTAGCGGGTAGCGCTACGCCGCGCTACGAAACAGGCGACCCGAGTTCGATTCCCGCTCACGGCCACCAACACGGTCACGATTCATTGATCCGGTGCTGGGCCTCCGCTAGGTCGACTCGGCCTCAAAGAGTACCTGGTGTGTAAACATCGCCACTGGGGAGACAAAGGCGGTCGGGCGCGTGGTGCTGGTCACCCACCCCTCGTGTGCCGTGCCGGCCGTTTAGGCCATTGAAACCTCATTGCCAGAAGAAAAAATATGATAATGTTTTTTTACCATTTTTTATTTGGCAACAAAACTGACACTTTTTTAACAGTGCATACATTATCAGAGTTGGTTTTTGGTTTGCATTACGACTGCAGGTATGTGGTCTATGCAAACATGACTCCTCGTAAAAAAGGTGTCAGTTTTGTTGCCAGAAAGAGGGTAAAAAAACAATTATCATATTTGTCTTCTGGCAAATGAGGTTCCAATGGTGTAAATGCTACCCGAGCTCTCATACTGATGGTGCATTGTCTTTGAGTTGTGCGCCTTTGGCGTCATCTGGTCCAACACCATGTGAGACTAGGCTCTAAGGAAAGCTGCTCGGGTGTGGACCAACAACCAAGGACAGTGCATATCATTATCAGAGTTGTGTTTTTTGTTTGCATTAGACTGCAGGTATTGTGGTCTATGCAACCATTCAGGCGTTCAATAGGTGCTTGCTAAAGCATATGCCCGGGGGTGGAGCGGGGAGCGGTGGGGCAGCGCCACCATGCCAAGCAAAAAACAGCCCGAGACACCCCCACTTGGTGCTCGGCAACGAATGGTAACCGCGAGGTACCTCGCCCGCCGCCTCTCGTCGTCATGGGGACGTAGAAACCCACCGTCGCTACGGCAACTCCGCTCATCATCCTCGCGGCGGCGGTGGCGGTGGCGGCGGCGGTCACTTTCCTGGCTGACCGTCGAGCGAAAAGATGGGGTCACCATGCGTAGCGAAAAAACCAGTCGCTACGGCAACTCCGCTCTCATCATCGCAGCGGTGGCGGTGGCGGCGGCGTGGCTGGTGGCGGTGGCGGTGGCGGGGCGGTGGCTTTCTGGCTGACTGTCGGGCGAAAGATGGGGTCACCGTGCGGCGCTTTCCGACTGCTGCTGCTGCGCTTCAACGGCCGTCTGGAACGCTCTTCCCTTGCGATGTCAGAAGCCGCCACTGCCAGGAGGCGATGCCGCACTTGGAAAGCGTCATCCGATGTTGTTGATGTTGTTGTGTGTTGTTAGTTTGTGTGTCCACCACCACCCACCACCCTCGCCACGCGCGATGAGCGCGGTTGGCTTCGTACCGTGCGAAAGAAGCTCAACGTACACACTACACTATACACTACACTATACACTACACTATACACTACACTATACACTACACTATACACTACACTATACACTACACTATACACTACACTATACACTACACTACACACTACACTATACACTACACTATACACTACACTATACACTACACTATACACTACACTACACACTACACTATACACCTACACTACACACTACACTATACACTACACACACCACAACTACCACACAACACTATACACTACACTATACACTACTAAACACTACACTATCACTACACTATACACTACACACACATACTACACTATACACTACACTATACACTACACTATACACTACACTATACATTTCACTTAAACATTGCACTACACTATACACTACACATACACTACACTATACATACACTATACACTACACTAAATACACGACTATACGTTACACTATACACTACACTAAGCACACGACTATACATTACACTATACACTACTATACATAACACCACACATTACACTACTATACACTACGCTATACACTACACTATACACTACATAACACCACACATTACACGACTACCTACGCTAAACCACTAAAATATACACGAAAAATACACTACACTATACACTACTATCCCCTAGACTTTAACACTACACTACTATACACTAGGGCACTATACTCAATTGAGAACTAATTTATTTACAACGACTTGTTGTGTGTTAGCTTGTTGGCACGTATGGTGCGAAAGATTCCACACACACACACCACGTTTTCCCCACTCGCAACGAACTACAACATCAGAGACGATTATCTAACCGGTCCGGGACTCCACCTAGGTTGATTCAGCCTCAAATGAGTAACCCCGGTGCGGTGTATGCCAAACATCAACACTGGGGAGACAAAGGCGGCCGGGCGTGGTACTGGCCACCCACCCCCTCGTGTGCCACAGCGCCGGTAGCCTTCATAGGTGCTCGCTAACAGCACTTGCCCCTACAGCCTGTTAAGGCTGTTAGCCTTAGAGTCCAGTGTTAGTCTATGGGGTCAGTGTCAGTCTACGGGGTCAGAGTCGGTCTACGGGGTCAGAGTCAGTCTACGGGGTCAGTGTCGGTCTACGGGGTCAGTCTACGGGGTCAGAGTCAGTCTACGGGTCAGTGTCAGTCTACGGGGTCAGTGTCAGTCTACGGGGTCAGTCTACGGGGGTCAGTGTCAGTCTACGGGGTCAGAGTCAGTCTACGGGGTCAGTGTCGGTCTACGGGGTCAGTCTACGGGGTCAGTGTCAGTCTACGGGGTCAGTGTCAGTCTACGGGGTCAGTGTCAGTCTACGGGGTCAGTCTACGGGGTCAGTGTCAGTCTACGGGGTCAGAGTCAGTCTACGGGGTCAGTGTCAGTCTACGGGGTCAGAGTCAGTCTACGGGGTCAGTGTCGGTCTACGGGGTCAGTCTACGGGGTCAGAGTCGGTCTACGGGGTCAGTGTCAGTCTACGGGGTCAGAGTCAGTCTACGGGGTCAATGTCGGTCTACGGGGTCAGTCTACGGGGTCAGTGTCAGTCTACGGGGTCAGTGTCAGTCTACGGGGTCAGTCTACGGGGTCAGTGTCAGTCTACGGGGTCAGTGTCAGTCTACGGGGTCAGTGTCAGTCTACGGGGTCAGTCTACGGGGTCAGAGTCAGTCTACGGGGTCAGTCTACGGGGTCAGAGTCAGTCTACGGGGTCAGTGTCAGTCTACGGGGTCAGTGTCAGTCTACGGGGTCAGTGTCAGTCTACGGGGTCAGTGTCAGTCTACGGGGTCAGAGTCAGTCTACGGGGTCAGTGTCAGTCTACGGGGTCAGAGTCGGTCTACGGGGTCAGTGTCAGTCTACGGGTCAGTCTAGGGGTCAGAGTCAGTCTACGGGGTCAGTGTCAGTACGGGTCAGAGTCGGTCTACGGGGTCAGTGTCAGTCTACGGGGTCAGTCACGGGGCAGTGTCAGTCTACGGGGTCAGTGTCAGTCTACGGGTCAGTCGGTCTACGGGTCAGTGTCGGTCTACGGGGTCAGTGTCAGTCTACGGGGTCGAGTCGGTCTACGGGGTCAGTGTCAGTCTACGGGGTCAGTCTACGGGTCAGAGTCGTCTACGGGGTCAGTGTCGGTCTACGGGTCAGTGTCATCTACGGGTCAGTCGGTCTACGGGTCAGTGTCAGTCTACGGGTCAGTCTACGGGTCAGTGTCAGTCACGGGGTCAGTGTCAGTCTAACGGGGTCAGAGTCGGTCTACGGGGTCAGTGTCGGTCTACGGGTCAGTGTCAGTCTACGGGGTCAGAGTCGGTCTACGGGTCAGTGTCAGTCTACGGGTCAGTCTATGGGGTCAGAGTCAGTCTACGGGGTCAGTGTCGGTCTACGGGTCAGTGTCAGTCTACGGGGTCAGTCAGTCTACGGGGTCAGAGTCGGTCTACGGTCGTGTCAGTCTACGGGGTCGTCTACGGGGTCAGAGTCAGTCTACGGTCAGTTCGGTCTACGGGTCGTCTACGGGTCAGAGTCAGTCTACGGGGTCAGTGTCGGTCTACGGGTCAGTCTACGGGGTCAGAGTCGGTCTACGGGTCAGAGTCGGTCTACGGGGTCAGTGTCGGTCTACGGGTCAGAGTCGGTCTACGGGATCAGTGTCAGTCTACGGGGTCAGTGTCAGTCTACGGGTCAGAGTCGGTCTACGGGATCAGAGTCAGTCTACGGGTCAGAGTCATTCTACGGGTCAGAGTCAGTCTACGGGGTCAGAGTCAGTCTACGGGTCAGTGTCGGTCTACGGGGTCAAGTCAGTCTACGGGGTCAGAGTCAGTCTACGGGGTCAGTCAGTCTACGGGGTCATGTCAGTCTACGGGGTCAGTCTACGGGGTCAGAGTCAGTCTACCGGGTCAGAGTCGGTCTACGGGGTCAGAGTCAGTCTACCGGGTCAGAGTCGGTCTACGGGGTCAGTGTCAGTCTACGGGTCAGTGTCGGTCTACGGGTCAGAGTCGGTCTACGGGGTCAGAGTCGGTCTACGATCAGTGTCATCTACGGGGTCAGTGTCAGTCTACGGGGTCAGAGTCGGTCTACGGGATCAGAGTCAGTCTACGGGGTCAGAGTCAGTCTACGGGGTCAGAGTCAGTCTACGGGGTCAGTCTACCGGGTCAGAGTCGGTCTACGGGTCGAGTCAGTCTACCGGGTCAGAGTCGGTCTACGGGGTCAGTCTACCGGGTCAGTGTCGGTCTACGGGTCAGAGTCAGTCTACGGGGTCAGTGTCGGTCTACGGGGTCAGAGTCAGTCTACGGGGTCAGTGTCAGTCTACGGGGTCAGAGTCGGTCTACGGGGTCAGTGTCGGTCTACGGGGTCAGAGTCGGTCTACGGGGTCAGTGTCGGTCTACGGGGTCAGTGTCAGTCTACGGGATCAGTGTCAGTCTACTGGGGTCAGTGTCAGTCTACGGATCAGTGTCAGTCTACGGGGTCAGTCATCTACGGGATCAGTGTCAGTCTACGGGGTCAGAGTCAGTCTACGGGATCAGTGTCAGTCTACGGGGTCAGAGTCAGTCTACGGGATCAGTGTCAGTCTACGGGGTCAGTGTCAGTCTACGGGATCAGTGTCAGTCTACGGGGTCAGTGTCAGTCTACGGGATCAGTGTCAGTCTACGGGGTCAGAGTCAGTCTACGGGATCAGTGTCAGTCTACGGGGTCAGAGTCGGTCTACGGGTCAGTGTCGGTCTACGGGTCAGTGTCAGTCTACGGGTCAGAGTCAGTCTACGGGGTCAGTGTCAGTCACGGGTCGAGTCGGTCTACGGGATCAGAGTCAGTCTACGGGTCAGTGTCGGTCTACGGGGTCAGTGTCGGTCTACGGGGTCAGAGTCAGTCTACGGGGTCAGTGTCAGTCTACGGGGTCAGTGTCACGTGGTCAGTGTCAGTCTACGGGGTCAGAGTCAGTCTTCGGGGTCAGGGTCAGTCTACGGGGTCAGTCACGTGGTCAGTGTCGGACTACGGGGTCAGAGTCACATGGTCAGTGTCGGACTACGGGGTCAGAGTCACATGGTCAGTGTCACGTGGTCAGTGTCGGTCTACGGGGTCAGAGTCACATGGTCAGTGTCACGTGGTCAGTGTCGGACTACGGGGTCAGAGTCACATGGTCAGTGTCACGGTCAGTGTCGGTCTACGGGGTCAGAGTCACATGGTCAGTGTCACGTGGTCAGTGTCGGTCTACGGGGTCAGTGTCACGTGTCAGTGTCACGTGGTCAGTGTCGGTCTACGGGTCAGAGTCACATGGTCAGTGTCACGTGGTCAGTGTCGGACTACGGGGTCAGAGTCACATGGTCAGTGTCACGTGGTCAGTGTCGGACTACGGGGTCAGTGTCACGTGGTCAGTGTCAGTCTACGGGGTCAGTGTCGGTCTACGGGGTCAGGGTCAGTCTACGGGGTCAGTCACGTGGTCAGTGTCGGACTACGGGGTCAGAGTCACATGGTCAGTGTCGGACTACGGGGTCAGAGTCACATGGTCAGTGTCACGTGGTCAGTGTCGGTCTACGGGGTCAGAGTCACATGGTCAGTGTCACGTGGTCAGTGTCGGACTACGGGGTCAGAGTCACATGGTCAGTGTCACGTGGTCAGTGTCGGACTACGGGGTCAGAGTCACATGGTCAGTGTCACGGTCAGTGTCGGTCTACGGGGTCAGAGTCACATGGTCAGTGTCACGTGGTCAGTGTCGGTCTACGGGGTCAGTGTCACGTGGTCAGTGTCACGTGGTCAGTGTCGGTCTACGGGGTCAGAGTCACATGGTCAGTGTCACGTGGTCAGTGTCGGACTACGGGGTCAGAGTCAGTCTACGGGGTCAGCGTCACCCCAATCCGAGAGCAGATGGAACCTCTGTCTGGGTGGAAACTTATTTAGCTCTTGCCTGGGCGCTACGCTCTCCGGCCATTGCTGCTAAAGTGCCCTCCTTGTTCAATCTTGTTTTTGAAGCGCCTCAATTAAGGACATTTCTAAAATCCGTTCAGATTTGATAGGGCGGCAACGTGTCTCTTAGGCGCCCTTCTGGGTTCCTAGCGCGCAGCCGTCTCGACTGACTATATATCGGACCCGAGACTAACATTGGCCCCCCCGAGACTAACTGTGTCTCACCACCATCCTATCTCTCTTTGAATTCATCAGCATCTCACGAAATCTCTCAACTGTGCTCCGAGTCTAAATGTGGAGGGGAAATAATATAACCCGTAAAAACAAAGTTTTTCACTATAAATCCTTTATATGCGTGGCGGCTAGAGTCCTCTCGTCCTCTGGCTTGAGATGGCTGCCACCTATGGGTCAGATGATTGCATTGCACCATTAAGAAATTGGTAATTAAATATATTTTTGTCCTAAAAAGTGTAAAATTTTGGACAAAACATTTTCACGAACATTAATTGTCACGCACAACGAGTCTGTGTGGGAAATGTCAGCTCGATTGGATCACGGGAAGTGGGTTAAAAACGACCGAAAGATTTGCACGGTCCTAAGCAAGCAAGCGAACTTAATATCAAGGATTTAATAAGTATAACCCGTAAAAACAAAGTTTTTCACTATAAATCCTTTATATGCGTGGCAGCGACCTTAATATAAAGGATTTAAAAACATATTCGCCTGTGGAGGACGCGGGGATCGATCCCGCGACCTTTGGCATGGGAAGCAAGGGCGCTACCAACTCCGCTACTCCGCCACGGCCTATGGAGGGGTTACCCTCTGGGCTCTTACACTCTGACGTTCAGCCAAAGCCTGAATGCGTTCTATTTGAATATATGTAAAATATTATTTTATTTGCCTAAAAAGTGTAAAATTTTGGGAATTTTTTTTCACGAACATTAATTGTCTGGCACAACGAGTCTGTGTGGAAAATGTCAGCTCGATTGGATCACGGGAAGTGGGTTAAAAACGACCGAAAGATTTGCACGGTCCTAAGCAAGCACGCAAGCAAGCAAGCAAGTGAACTTAATATAAAGGATTTAAAAACCGGAGGACCCCGAGAAAAATCCACGCGACCACGGGCAGAGAGAGAGAGAGAGACGCAAACGCCACATATACAGGAGCAGGACATCGTCAGGGTCGGGATCGAAACCACGACCTCCTGCATACCAGGCGAGGTAGTTAACATCTCGCAACCGATTCACTGCCCCACCCAGTCACCCACCGCAAAACTGGTGGAACCACCAACTCAGTCACGACTCACCCACTCACTCACCATCTCCTGCATCTCGATTTAAAGCTTTCGTGACTGCAGGGATTCATCTTCTTGGTTCTTTCGGTAAAGTCATCTTTAAGGGAAGTAATAAAATAATAAAAATAATACATAACAAATAATTCTCTCGACGGCTGCTTGCGTTGTGGCCGAAACGTCGTGAGAATTATTGGATGTTTTATTTTTATTATTTTATTATTTCCCTTCTACGTGACTTTACCGAAAGAACCAAGATCTCCTACATCGTCAGAACATCACCACCGGGACCAATGCAGGCACCGCGTCTCCTTCACAAAT
The DNA here is from genome assembly GCF_015708825.2 of Lethenteron reissneri. Taxonomy (NCBI): domain Eukaryota; kingdom Metazoa; phylum Chordata; class Hyperoartia; order Petromyzontiformes; family Petromyzontidae; genus Lethenteron; species Lethenteron reissneri. The sequence goes on from NW_026891599.1 coordinate 8,393, forward strand.
GGGGCATTAAAGAGACAATGGTAGCAGTGAGCGAGTGGCCATGCAACACACACGATGTACCACATCCTCAACCCATACTCATTTTAGAGATGCACAGAGTCAGAGACGCATAAGACACATTATAAAAAGGGGGTGTTTTTTAAATCCTTTATTAAGTTCACTTGCTTGCTTACGACTGTGCAAATCTTTCGGTCATTTTTAACACCCCGTGATCCAATCGAGCTGACATTTTGCACACAGACTCGTTGTGCGTGACAATTAATGTTCATGAACACATTTCCAAAATCTTACACTTTTTAGGACAAAAATATTATATTTAATTACCAATTGCTTAATGCTGCCATGCAATCCTGATCCATAGGTGGCAGCCATCTCAAGCCAGAGGACGAGAGGACTCTAGCCGCCACGCATATAAAGGATTTATAGTGAAAAACTTTGTTTTTACGGGTTATACTTGTTATTTTTTTCATTTGACCAGGTAAGGCTCCACTGAATTGCGTAGCTTTTTCAAAAGCGACCATCACAAATGATATCTCAACTCAGTCGGCTCATCATCATTATCACGTTGATATTAATAGTAGCCGAATCTTAACGCAAGTTTCTACAGACTACACAGACCCATGCTCACAGCGACCCATAGACCCTTACTCATTAAGACTCATATAGACCCATACTAAGAGACACGTACACACCCACACTCAAGAGACCCACAAATCCACAGACCCATCCTCATAGAGACCCATACTCAGACCCATACTGCGCAAGACGTAGACAGATCCTTACAGGACTCCTAAGAGACCCACAGACACCCATAGAAACACATACCTACAGATATCCATAGAGACCCATACTCAGAGACCCATAAAGATCCATAGAGACCCATAAACTCATATGAGACCCATAGAGACCCACAGAGACCCATAGAGAACCACAGACCCCCATAGAGAACCACAGACCCATAGAGAACCACAGAGACCCATAAACTCATATGAGACCCATGGAGACCCACAGAGACCCTAGACCCACAGAGAACCACAGAGACCCATAAACTCATACGAGACCCATAGAGACCCACAGAGACCCATAGAGAACCACAGAGACCCAGAGAACCACAGAGACCCATAGAGAACCACAGAGAACCACAGAGACCCATAAACTCATACGAGACCCACAGAGACCCACAGAGACTCCTAGAGACCCACAGAGACCCACAGAGACCCATAAACTCATACGAGACCCATAGAGACCCACAGAGACCCACAGAGACTCAGAGACCCACAGAGACCCACAGAGACCCATAAACTCATACGAGACCCATAGAGACCCACAGAGACCCACAGAGACTCATAGAGAACCACAGAGAACCACAGAGACCCATAAACTCATACTAGACCCACAGAGACCCAAAAACTCATATGAGACCCACAGAGACCCACAGAGACCCATAAACTCATACGAGACCCATAGAGACCCACAGAGACCCACAGAGACTCAGAGACCCACAGAGACCCACAGAGACCCATAAACTCATACGAGACCCATAGAGACCCACAGAGACCCACAGAGACTCATAGAGAACCACAGAGAACCACAGAGACCCATAAACTCATATGAGACCCACAGAGACCCATAGAGACCCATAGAGAACCACAGAGACCCACAGAGACCCATAAACTCATATGAGACCCACAGAGACCCATAAACTCATATGAGACCCACAGAGACCCATAGAGACCCATAGAGAACCACAGAGACCCACAGAGACCCATAAACTCATATGAGACCCACAGAGAACCACAGAGACCCATAGAGAACCACAGAGAACCACAGAGACCCATAAACTCATATGAGACCCATAGAGACCCATAAACTCATATGAGACCCATAGAGACCCATAGAGAACCACAGAGACCCATAAACTCATATGAGACCCATAGAGACCCAGAGACCCACAGAGACCCATAAACTCATATGAGACCCATAGAGACCCACAGAGACCCATAGAGACCCATACACTCATATGAGACCCATAGAGAAACAGAGACCCATAAACTCATACGAGACACATAGAGACCACAGAGACCCATGAACTCATATGAGACCCACAGAGACCCACAGAGACCCATAGAGACCCACAGAGACCCATAAACTCATACGAGACCCACAGAGACCCACAGAGACCCATAAACTCATATGAGACCCACAGAGACCCATAAACTCATATGAGACCCATAGAGACCCACAGAGACCCATAAACTCATACGAGACCCATAGAGACCCACAGACCCATGAACTCATATGAGACCCATAGAGACCCATAGAGACCCATAGAGACCCACAGAGACCCATAAAGACCCACAGAGACCCATAAACTCATACGAGACCCACAGAGACCCACAGAGACCCATAAACTCATATGAGACCCACAGAGACCCAAAAACTCATACGAGACCCACAGAGACCCACAAGACCCATAACTCATATGAGACCCACAGAGACCCAAAAACTCATATGAGACCCATAGAGACCCATAGAGACCCACAGAGACCCACAGAGACCCACAGAGAACCACAGAGACCCATAAACTCATACGAGACCCACAGAGACCCACAGAGACCCATAAACTCATATGAGACCCACAGAGACCCATAAACTCATACGAGACCCACAGAGACCCACAGAGACCCACAGAGACCCACAGAGAACCACAGAGACCCATAAACTCATATGAGACCCACAGAGACCCACATAGACCCACAGAGACCCACAGAGAACCACAGAGACCCATAAACTCATATGAGACCCACAGAGACCCACAGAGAACCACAGAGACCCATAAACTCATATGAGACCCACAGAGACCCACAGAGACCCATAGATACCCATAAACTCATATGAGATCCACAGAGACCCATAGATACCCACAGAGAACCACAGAGACCCATAAACTCATATGAGACGCACACTAAATCTAAACTTAAAATTTTTAGCAGGTATGGTGGGTGTTGCTGGCGCTCACGTGACGCGGGCACGCGCCCGTGACGTCACAAGTCACGCGCTTCGGGTGACGTCACTCCGGGGGGGGGGGGGTGGGGGGAGCTGGTGGGATGAGCTGTGATCACGTGCCCGGCACGAGCTCGCGCGTTTGATTGGTCAACGGTCTCGCCCCGTCACGTGGTTGAGTTGGCGACCAATCAGGACGCGCAACTGGCGTAGAGCCGGAGGCGCCATCTTGGGTAGGGGTAGCCCCCCGCCCCGTTATAGGGTGCCGGCCATAAATGACGTCACGCACCTAAGGGGGGGGGGGGTCATACTTTTGTGACGAGGTGGGGGGGGGGGAATGTGACGTCACATAAAAATGCGCAACTTTTAAATAAATATACAACACGTTCTACTTAATTAAATAGACCTTTTAATCTTCTTGGTTCTTTCGGTAAAGTCACGTGGAAGGGAAGTAATAAAATAATAAAATAAAATATAATAAAACTATTCTCACTTATTACTTCCCTTCTACGTGATGACTTTACCGAAAGAACCAAGAAGATGAATCCCTGCAGTCACGAAAGCTTTAAATCGAAATTTAGACCTTTTAAATAACTGTTGTCTCCTACAACATCAGATGGAGCAGCGCCACATTAAATACGCACTACAATGACAATAGTTTAAAGCGTGTTTTATTTTTAAAATCGAAAAAAAAAAATTGGGGGGGGGGGGGGGCAGAGCTTTGTGACGTCATATTTGAGGGGGGGGGTCAAAAATCGTCCAAGACCGCGTGACGTCATTTATGGACGGTCCCTTTGAGTGTTTGGCTGCTATAAATGTGCACGGGACGATGACGATGATGATAAGCCAGTTCGTTGAGCTGCTATCACTTGTGATAGCACAGAGCGACGTAGCAGCTACATGTGGGCCTTATCCTGGTGAAATAAAAATATCTTTTAGTTTAGAACAAGGCCGTAATTATAATATAGATTTGGGGACACATGCCCACACCCCCCCAATATTAAATATGTTCAAAATGTCCCCCCCAATATTGCTATAAAATAGTTTTCTCCATTGGAACCTCATTTGCCAGTAAAAAATATAATTGTTTTTTTTTACCCTTCTATCTGGCAACAAAACTGACACCTTTTTTACGAGGAGTCATGTTTGCATAGACCACAATACCTGCAGCCATAATGCAAAAAAAAACACAACTTTGATAATGTACACTGTCCTTGAAGTTGATTGGTCCACACCCGAGACAGCTTTCCTTAGAGCCTAGTCTCACATGGGTTGGACCAGATGACGCCAAAAGGCGCACAACTCAAAGACAATGCACCATCAGAGTATGAGAGCTCGGGGTAAGCATTTACACCATGGGAACCTCATTTGCCAGTAAAAATATGATAATTGGTTTTTACCCTTTTATCTGGCAACAAAACTGCCACCTTTTTACAAGGAGTCATGTTTTCATGGACCACAATACCTGCAGTCATAATGCAAACAAAAAACACAACTCTGATAGTGTATGCACTGTTCTTGAAGTTGATTGGTCCACACCCGAGACAGCTTTCCTTAGAGCCTAGTCTCACATGGTGTTGGACCAGATGACGCCAAAAGGCGCACAACTCAAAGACAATGCAGACAATCGGGTGTGGACCAATCAACTTCAAGGACAGTGCATACATTATCAGAGTTGTGTTTTTGTTTGCATTATGACTGCAGGTATTGTGGTCTATGCAAACATGACTCCTCGTAAAAAAAGATGTCAGTTTTGTTGCCAGATAGAAGGGTAAAAAACCAATTATCAAATAGATTTCTGCTTATATGATTGTGGTTATGGTTGTACTTTATTAATCCCGAATCTCTGCCATTACATACAATGAAACAAGAAAAGGTTAAAAAGAAAGACCAGAACAATGTAATACAATACACTATTAGACATTATTGTTAA
>NW_026891600.1:0-40430 GCF_015708825.2 Lethenteron reissneri
TGGGTCATGTAGCCCGCATGCCCAGCCACCGCATGCCTAAACAGCTTTTTGTTCGGCCGGATCGAGGGGGCTAGACGGGCGCGGCACGGGCTGGAGAAGAGATGGAGTGATGTGGTACAGGAGGACGTGGAGCTGAGTGGACTTGCCGATGACTGGTACCAGCGGTGTCAAGATCGGCCTCTGGAGGAGGCTCGTGAAGGACGCTACTGGGCAGTTGGAGGCAGTCGCCCTCCAACAACAACGGAGGGCGGAGAGGAGCGACGCTCACAACAACGACGGAGCGCCGGTGGCTAAATCAGCAAGTTGGCACAGTAGGGGGCACAGGTGGTGCATCAGCCAGTCATCTTGGTCATCTCGGTCAGTCGACCTGTGGCACCTGCTGGGTCTGCCCCGTGAGCTCCTACCAATGGGTGTTCGACACTTCACGTGGCCTCAAGGTGCACTTGGCCTGGCACAAGCGTCGTGGTGACGTCACCGCCACTTAGTGGCGAATGGCAGTTGTTGTTGTTATGGAGGACGCTGATACTGGGCAGTTGGAGGCAGTCGCCCTCCGACAACAACGGAGGGCGGAGGAGCGACGCTCACAACAACGAGCGGAGCGCTGGGCAGATAAAATGCAGCGAGTTGGCACAGTAGGAGGCACAGGTGGTGGTACATCTACCGGTCATCCAAGTCGGCCGACCCGTGGCACCTGCAGGGTCTGTCCCGTGACCTCCTGCACCTAGCCTGGCACAGTAGGGGGTACAGCTGGTGGTGCATCTACCAGTCATCTCAGTCGGTTAACCCACACGTCACCTGCTGGGTCTGTCCCGTGACTCCTGCACCTAGCCTGGCACAGTAGGGGGGTACAGCTGGTGGTGCATCTACCGTCATCTCAGTCGGCCGACCCGTGGCACCTGCTGGGTCTGTCCCGTGACCTCCTGCACCTAGCCTGGCACAGCAGGGGGTACAGCTGGTGGTGCATCTACCGGTCATCTCAGTCGGCCAACCCACGGCACCTGCTGGGCCTGTCCCGTGACCTCTTGCACCTAGCCTGGCACAGTAGGGGGGTACAGCTGGTGGTGGATCTACCGGTCATCTCAGTAAGCCAACCCGTGGCACCTGCTGGGTCTGTCCCGTGACCTCCTGCACCTAGCCTGGCACAGCAGGGGGTACAGCTGGTGGTGCATCTACCGGTCATCTCAGTCGGCCAACCACGGCCTGCTGGGCCTGTCCCGTGACCTCCTGCACCTAGCCTGGCACAGTAGGGGGGTACAGCTGGTGGTGCATCTACCGGTCATCTCAGTCGGCCGACCCGTGGCACCTGCTGGGTCTGTCCCATGACCTCCTGCACCTAGCCTGGCACAGCAGGGGGTACAGCTGGTGGGCATCTACCGGTCATCTCAGTCGGCCAACCCACGGCACCTGCTGGGCCTGTCCCGTGACCTCTTGCACCTAGCCTGGCACAGTAGGGGGGGTACAGCTGGTGTGGATCTACCGGTCATCTCAGTAAGCCAACCCGTTGGCACCTACCGGTCTGTCTCGAGACCTCATGCACCTAGCCTGGCACAGTAGGGGGGTACAGCATGGTGGTGGTGCATCTACCCGGTCATCTCAGTCAGCCAACCCGTGGCATCTGCTGGGTCGTCCCAAGACCTCCTGCACCTAGCCTGGCACAGTAGGGGGGTACAGCTGGTGGTGGTGCATCTAACGGTCATCTCAGTCAGCCAACCGTGGCACGCCGGGGTCTGTCCCGAGACCTCCTGCACCTAGCCTGGACAGTGGGGAGTAAAGTGGTGGTGCATCTACCGGTCATCTCAGTCAGCCAACCCGTGGCACCTACGGGTCTGTCCTGTGACCTCCTGCCACATAGTCTGGCACAGTAGGGGGGTACAGCTTGTGGTGCATCTACCGGTCATCTCAGTCAGCCAACCCGTGGCACCTGCCGGGTCTGTCCCGAGACCTCCTGCACCTAGCCTGGCACAGTAGGGGGGTACAGCTTGTGGTGCATCTACCGGTCATCTCAGTCAGCCAACCCACGGCACCTGCTGGGCTGTCCCGTGACCTCCTGCACCTAGCCTGGCACAGTAGGGGGGGTACAGCTGGTGGTGGATCTACCGGTCATCTCAGTAAGCCAACCCGTGGCACCTGCTGGGTCTGTCCCGGATCCTGCCCTAGCCTGGCACAGTAGGGGGTACAGCTGGTGGTGCATCTACCGGTCATCTCTGCCAACCGTGGCACCTGCTGGGTCTGTCCCGTGACCTCCTTCTGTCAGCGAGCCTTCTACACTTCACGCGATACCCTCAAAGTGCACCTAGCCTGGCACAGGCACCGTGGTGACGTCACGCCGCTTAGTGGCGAATGGCGGTCATTGGTGCGTGTGTGCGTGACGCGCCGCCCAACTCCGCCTGTTCGTCCTCCTGTTGTTGTTGTTTTCCCGTGCGTTTCTGCGTGCGTGTGCCTGCGTTCCCGGGCTTCATAGTTGCTGCTGCCACTCGCTGACAGCGCTTGCCCCAACAGTCCCCAACAGTCTGTTAAGGCTACACAGAGGGGGGGGTGCGTGCGTGTGCGTGTGTACGTTGTGTGTGCGTGCGTGCGTGCGTGCGTGTGTGGGGAGCGGTGGTGTAGTGGTTAGCGCTACGCTGCGCTACGAACCTGGCGACCCGGGTTCGATTCCCGCTCACGGCCAACACCAGTGACGATTATCGGAACTGGTCCTGGGCTCCCCTAGGTCGACTCAGCCTCAAACGAGCACCTGGTGTAGCGGTGTGTGGTAGTAAACATCGCCACTGGGGAGACAAAGGCGGTCGGGCGTGGTGCTGGCCACCCACCCCCTCGTGTGTGCCGTGTCGGCCTTCATAGGTGCTCGCTAACAGCACTTGCCCCTACAGTCTGTTAAGGCTATAAGGGGGATCTTTATCTTTGTGTGCGTGTGTGTGTGCGTGTGTGTGTGTGTCTGTGGGTGTGTGTGCGTGTGTGTGCGTGTGTGTGTGCGCTGTGGTGTGGCGCGTGTGCTGTGTGTGTGTGCGGTGTGTTGTGTGTGCGTGTGTGTGTGTGCGTGTGTTGTGTGTGCGTGTGTGTTTGTGTGCGTGTGTGTGCGTGTGTGGTGTGCGCGTGTGTGTGTGCGCGTGTGGTGTTGTGTGCGTGTGTGTGTGTGTCTGTGTGTGTGTGTGCGTGTGTGTGCGTGTGTGTGTGCGCGTGTGTTGTTGTGTGCGTGTGTGGTTGTGTGTGCGTGTGTGTGTGTGTGCGTGTGTGTGTGTGCGTGTGTGTGTGTGTGTGTGCGTGTGTGTGTGCGTGCTGGCGTCAAGTTCCACACGGACCTGCGCAAGATCCTGGTGTCGCTCATCGACGTCGCTCAGACGCTGCTCGCTCTCAACCCCGAAGCGGTCGACTTGTTCCGCACCGCAACGGTGCGCGCTCGCTCACCCACCTGCTCACCCGCACGTCACCCGCTCGCTACACCCGTCGCTCACCCACTCGCTCACCACTCGCTCACCCGCTCGCTCGCCCGCTCGCTCGCCCGCACGCTCGCCCGCTCGCTCACACGCTCGCTCGCTAACCCGCTCACTCACCCGCTCACTCGCCCGCTCACTCACCCGCTCGCTCACCCGCACGCTCACTCGCCCGCCCGCTTGCTCGCTCACCCGCTCGCTCACCCGCTCGCTCACCCGCTTGCTCACCCGCACGCTCACCCGCTCGCTTCACCCGCTTGCTCACCCGCTCGCTCGCTCACCCGCTCACTCGCCCGCTCCCTCACCCGCTCCCTCACCCGCTCGCTCTCTCGCTCGCTCGTCCGCTCGCTCACCCGCTTCCTCACCTGCCCGCTCGCTCATCCCCCCGCTCGCTTGTCCGCCCGCTTGCTCACCCGCTCGCTCACCCGCTCGCCCACCACTTTGCCAGCACGAGCCACTCACTCGCTAACACCGCCACTCGCAAATATTCGCCACTCACTCACCACTCGCCACTCACTCACCACTCGCTAAATACTCGCTAACACTTGCCACTCGCTCGCCACTCACTAATACTCACCACTCACCAGCACTCGCCACTCACTCACCACTCACTCGCTAAATACTGGCCACCCATCCCTACGTGTGCCGTTCTGGCCTTCATAGCTGCTGCTACTTGCCAACAGCACTTGCCCCTACACTCTGTTGAAGGCTACACGGGGGATCTTGTCTTTGTGTGTGTGTAGTGCTTACAGCACTTGCCACGACAGTCTGTTGAAGGCTACACGGGGGATCTTTGTCTTTGTGTGTGTGTAGTGCTAACAGCACCTGCCCCGACAGTCTATTGAAGGCTACACGGGGGATCTTTGTCTTTGTATGTATGTAGTGCTTACAGCACTTGCCCCGACAGTCTGTTGAAAGCTACACGGGGGATCTTTGTCTGTGTGTGTGTATAGTGCTAACAGCACTTGCCCCTACAGTCTATTGAAGGCTACACGGGGGATCTTTGTCTTTGTGTCTGTGTGTAGCAGAGGTCGCTAATGGGTTTGATTCCTTACCCGTACCTGGCCGGGTACGGGTAGCCGGGTATTGCGTAGGGTACGGGTATCGGGTACCCGGTTGCGACCTCTGATGTGTAGTGCTAACAGCACTTGCCCCGACAGTCTGAAGGCTACACGGGGATCTTTGTCTTTGTGTGAGCAGCCATGTTGGATGAGGACGTGGAGGCTGAGCGGCCGCCTGAGGTGGAGGGGGCGCTGACGCAGCTGCTGGAGATGGGCTTCCCAGAGGGCCGTGCCAGCGTGGCGCTGCACTCCAACGAGTGCTGTGCACACTCGCTCGCTCACACTCGCTCACTCACACTCGCTCGCTCACACTCACTCACGCTCACTCACACCCGAGGTGGAGGGGGCGCTGACGCAGCTGCTGGAGATGGGCTTCCCAGAGGGCCGTGCCAGCGTGGCGCTGCACTCCAACGAGTGCGTGCACACTCGCTCACACTCGCTCACACGCTCGCTCACACTCGCTCGCACACGCTCGCTCACACTCGAGGTGGAGGGGGCGCTGACGCAGCTGCTGGAGATGGGCTTCCCAGAGGGCCGTGCCAGCGTGGCGCTGCACTCCCAACGAGTGCGTGCACACTCGCTCACTCACACTCACTCACACTCGCTCACTCACACTCGCTCACACTCGCTCGCGCTCGCTCACACTCGCTCGCACTCGCTCGCACGGATCAAACCTCACTCCTACTCAGCCTACACTTGATCGCTCACCTCACTCACTCCGTCACTCACCGTGTCAGCCGCTCGCTCGCTCACTCATCCGCACTCTCACCCATTCACCTGCTCGCTAACCCGCCCACCCACCCTCACCCACCCTCACTCACCCTCACCCACCCTCACTTACCGTCACTCACCCACCCACTTGCCCCCCCCCCCCCCCCAGCATGTCGGTGACGCGCGCAATGGAGTGGCTCATTGAGCACGAGCATGACTCAACGGCCGCCACCTCCACCGCCACCACCTCCACCACCCACCACCATCGCCACCTCCACCACCACCGCCCCGGCGATCACGGGGCCAGCGGCGGCGACGGCCTCGTGGTTGCCGCGCCCCCCGGCGGCCCCCCCGGCGACCTCCCCCGCTGCCCCTCGGTCGCCCAGGGGCGGGGCCCAGGGAGAGGTCGCGACCCCCGGACGACCTCACGGAGGTGTTCCGCCGGAATCGGCGCCGGCGGGAGTTCCGGCCGGACCCCATGGTGAGTGCAAGCCCGGCGCGATCGCCGCGATCGCCGCGATTGCCGCAACCACGGCAACCACTGCAACCGCCGCAACCACTGCAACCACAGCAACCACCTCAACCACCGCAACCATCGCAACCCACACCTCGGATTAGGTGGCTACGTGCAGTGCGAAAGAAGTTCAACATGCATGCAACCACCGAAACCGCCTCAACCACCGCAACCAGAGCAACCGCATCAACCGCCGCAACTGGGATCAGAACCCACGGCCGCCGTATACCAGGCGAGGTAGTTAACATCTCCTAGCCACCGTGATGATGATGAGAGAGAGAGACGCAGACTCCAAATATACAGCAGCAGCAGCAGGCATCATCAGGGTCGGGATCGAACCCACGACCTCCTGTAGACCAGGCGAGGTAGTTACATCTCGTAGCGACGCTCGCAGGTTGGGTGGGCGTTGCTGACGGGGGCGCTGCTGGTTGTGGCTGTGCCAGAGGTCGCAACCGGGTACCCGATACCCTTACCCTCCCGATACCCGGCTACCCCGTACCCGGCGGGTACGGGTACGGGTAGCCGTTTGCGACCCTGGTGCGGCCGGGTACGGGTAGGCCGTGAGTCACTGGTGAGTACCGTTTGTCACTCATTTCGGGTAGGGTACGGGTAGAGTACGGGTACCCGTACCTAGCCGGGTACGGGTACCCGTTTGCGATCCTGGTGCGGCCGGGTACGGGTAGGGTACAGGGTAGGGTACGGGTATGGGTAGGGTACGGGTAGGGTACGGTAGGTACGGGTAGGGTACGGGTACGGGTAGGGTACGGTAGGTACGGGTAGGGTACGGGGTAGGGTACGGGTAGGGGGTAGGGTACGGGTAGGGTACGGGTAGGGTACGGGTAGGGTACGGGTAGGGTACGGGTAGGGTACGGGTAGGGTACGGGTAGGGTACGGGTACGGGTAGGGTACGGGTAGGGTACGGGTAGGGTAGGGTAGGGTACGGGTACGGGTAGGGTACGGGTAGGGTAGGTACGGGTAGGGTACGGGTAGGGTACGGGTAGGGTACGGGTAGGGTACGGGTAGGGTACGAGTAGGGTAGGGTAGGGTAGGGTAGGTAGGGTAGGGTAGGGTACGGGTAGGGTACGGGTAGGGTACGAGTAGGGTAGGGTACGGGTAGGTACGGTAGGGTAGGGTAGGGTAGGGTACGGGTAGGGTACGGGTACGGGTAGGGTACGGGTAGGGTACGGTAGGGTACGGGTAGGGTACGGGTAGGGTACGGGTAGGGTACGGGTAGGGTAGGGTAGGGTAGGTAGGGTAGGGTACGGGTAGGGTACGGGTAGGGTACGGGTAGGGTACGGGTACGGGTACGGGTAGGGTAGGGTAGGGTACGGGTACGGTACGGGTAGGGTACGGGTAGGGTAAGGAATCAAAACGCGTTTGCGAGCTGTGGGCTGTGCGGGGCAGGCGCTGGCGGCGCTGCTGGAGATGGGCTTCGAGGAGAAGGACGTAGTGGAGGCGCTGCGAGTCAACGGCAACAACCAGGAGGCCGCTGTGAGTGCTGCTGGGGTGTGTGTGGTGTGTGTGCTGTGTGAGTGCTGTGTGTGTGGTGTGTGTGGGGTGTGTGGTGTGTGTGGTGTGTGTGGTGTGTGTGTGGTGTGTGTGGTGTGTGTGTGCTGTGTGGGGTGTGTGTGTGTGTGGGGTGTGTGTGTGTGTGGGGGTGTGTGTGCTGTGTGGGGTGTGTGTGCTGTGTGGGGTGTGTGTGTGTGTGGGGTGTGTGTGTGTGTGTGGGTGTGTGGGGTGTGTGTGGGGTGTGTGTGGTGTGGGGTGTGTGTGGGGTGTGTGGGGCGTGTGTGTGGGGTGTGTGGGTGTGTTGTGGTGTGAGTGCTGTGGGGTGTGTGTGGTGTGAGTGCTGTGTGGGGTGGTGTGGTGGTGGTGTGATGTTGTGTGTGTGGGGTGTGTGGTGTGGGTATGGGTGGGGGTTGGTGTGTGGGAAAAGGACGTAGTGGAGGCGCCTGCGAGTCAACGGCAACAACAAGGAGGCCCGCTGTGAGTCCTGCCTGCTGCTGCTGTGTGGGGTGTGTGTGTGGGTGGTGTGTGTGGGGTGTGTGTGAGGTTGTGTTGTGTGGGTATGTGTGCTGGTGTGAGGTGTGTGTGTGGGGTGTGTGCTGTGTGTGAGTGTGTGTGTGGGTGTGTGTGTGTGTGGGGTGAGTGCTGTGAGGGGTGTGGTGTGTGGGTGTGTGTGGTGGTCTGTGGGGTGGAGTGCTGTGTGGGGTGTGTGTGTGTGTGTGAGGTGTGTGTGTGGGGTGTGTGTGTGAGTGTGTGTGTTGGTGTGTGTGTGGGGTGTGTGTGTGTCTGTGGGGTGAGTGCTGTGTGGGGTGTGTGTGTGTGTGTCGGTGTGTGTGTGGGGTGTGTGTGTGTGTCTGGTGTGTGTGTGGGGGTGTGTGTCTGGTGTGTGGTGTGCTGTGTCTGGTGTGTGTGGGGTGTGTGTGTGTGTGTGGGGGTGTGTGCTGTGTGGGGTGTGTGTGTGTGTGAGGTGTGTGTGTCTGGTGTGTGTGGTGGGGTGTGTGCTGTGTGTGTGTGTGGGGGGTGTGTGTGTGTGTGTGGGGTGTGTCTGTGGGGTGTGTGTGTGGGTGTGTGTGTGTGTGGGGTGTGTGTGTGTGTGGGGTGTGTATGTGTGGGGGTGTGTGTGTGCTGTGTGTGTGTGGGGTGTGTGTGTGTGTGTGGTGTGTGCTGTGTGTGAGGTGTGTGTGTGGGGTGTGTGTGTGTGTGGGGTGAGTGCTGTGTGGGGTGTGTGTGTGGGGTGTGGTGTGGGTGTGTGGTGTGTCTGTGGGGTGAGTGCTGTGTGGGGTGTGTGTGTGTGTGTGGGGTGTGTGTGGGGTGTGTGTGTGTGGGGTGTGTGTGGTGTGTGTGGTGTGTGGGGTGTGGTGAGTGAGTGAGTGTGTGTGTGTGGTGTGTGTGTGTGAGTGAGTGTGTGTGGTGTGTGTGTGAGGTGTGATGTGTGTCTGTGGTGTGTGGTGTGTGTGTCTGTGGGGTGTGGTGTGTGTGTGGGGTGTGTGTGTGTGTGGGGTGTGTGGGGTGTGTGTGTGTGGGGTGAGTGCTGTGTGGGGTGTGTGATGTGTGTGGGGGCTGTGTGGGGTGTGTGTGTGGGGTGTGTGCTGTGTGGGGTGTGTGGTGTGGGGTGTGTGTGGGGTGTGTGGTGTGGGGTGTGTGTGGTGTGTGTGTCTCTGGGGTTGTGGTGTGTGGGGTGTGTGTGTGCGTGTGGTGTGTGTGTGTGGTGTGTGTGTGTGTCTGTGGGGTGTGTCTGTGTGTGGTGAGTGTGTGTCTGTGGGGTGTGTGTGTGTGTGGTGTGTGTGGTGTGTGTGGGGTGTGATGTGTGCGTGGTGTGTGTGGTGTGTGTGTGTCTGTGGGGTGTGTCTGTGTGTCTGTGTGTGTGAGTGTGTGTCTGTGGGTGTGTGGGGTGTGATGTGTGCGTGGTGTGTGTGGTGTGTGATGTGTGCGTGGTGTGTGTGGTGTGTGTGTCTGTGGTGTGTGTGTGTCGGTGGGGTGTGTGCTGTGTGGGGTGTGTGCTGTGTGGGGTGTGTGTGTGTGGTGTGTGTGTGTCTGTCTGTGGGGTGTGTGTGTGGTGTGTGTGTGTCTGTGGGGTGTGTGCTGTGTGTGTGTGGTGTGTGTGGGGTGTGATGTGTGCGTGGTGTGTGTGGTGTGTGATGTGTGCGTGGTGTGTGTGGGGTGTGTGTGTGTGTGCTGTGTGTGTGTGTGTGCTGTGTGTGTGTGTGGTGTGTGATGTGTGTGTGTCTGTGGGGTGTGGTGTGTGTCTGTCTGTGGAGAGTGTGTGGTGTGTGTGTGTGTGTCTGTGGGGAGTGTGTGGTGTGTGTGCTGTGTGGGGTGTGTGCTGTGTGTGTGGGGTGTGTGTGGTGTGTGTGTGGTGTGTCTGTGTGGTGTGCGTGATGTGTGCGTGGTGTGTGTGGTGTGTGTGTGTCTGTGGGGGTGTCTGTGGGGTGTGGTGTGTTGTCTGTCTGTGGGGTGTGTGTGGTGTGTGCGTGGTGTGTATGGGGTGTGTGTGTCTGTGGGGTGTGTGGTGTGTATGTGTGTGTGTCTGTGGGGTGTGTGCTGTGTGGGGTGTGTGTGGTGTGGGGTGTGCGTGTGTGGGGTGTGGGTGTGTGGGGTGTGCGTGTGTGGGGTGTGTGCTGTGTGGGGTGTGTGCTGTGTGCGTGGTGTTTGTGGTGTGTGTGGGGGGTGATGTGTGCGTGGTGTGTGGTGTGGGGTGTGTGTGGTGTGTGTGTGGTGTGTGTGTGTCTGTGGGGTGTGGTGTGTGTCTGTGTGTGGTGTGTGTGTCTGTGGGGTGTGTGTGTGTCTGTGGCGTGTGTGTGTCTGTGGAGTGTGTGGTGTGTGTGTGTCTGTGGGGTGTTTGTGCTGTGTGTGTGTTGTGTGTATGTGGGTTGTGTGAGTGGCTGCCTGGTTGACTGTGCTGTGTGTGTGCGTGCTGCACACTGTGTGTGTGCGCTGTGTGTGTGTGCTGCACACTGTGTGCGTGTGTGTGTGCGCTGTGTGCGCTGTGTGTGCTGTGCGCTGTGTGCGCTGTGTGTGCGTGCTGTGTGTGTGCTGTGTGTGAGTGCTGTGTGTGAGTGCTGTGTGTGCACTGTGTGCGTGTGTGTGCGCAGTGCGAGTGGCTGCTGGGGGAGCGCGCTGGCGCCGCCTCCGAGGGCGGGGAGGGAGGCTTGTCCCCCGGCAGCCCGCTGCTCCAGGCCATCCTGGAGAACCCCGTGGTGCAGCTGGGACTCACCAGGCCCAAGAACCTGCTCGGTACGGACACTGCACCTCCCTGCAGCTACCTCCCTGCACCTACCTCCCTGCACCTCCCTGCAGCTACCTCCCTGCACCTCCCTGCATCTCCCTGCAGCTACCTCCCCTGCACCTCCCTGCATCTCCCTGCAGCTCCCTGCAGCTACCTCCCTGCACCTCCCTGCAGCTACCTCCCTGCACCTCCCTGCACCTCCCTGCAGCTACCTCCCTGCACCTCCCTGCAGCTCCCTGCAGCTCCCTGCAGCTACCTCCCTGCACCTCCCTGCAGCTACCTCCCTGCACCTCCCTGCATCTCCCTGCAGCTCTCTGCAGCTACCTCCCTGCACCTTCCTGCACCTCCCTGCAGCTACCTCCCTGCACCTCCCTGCACCTCCCTGCATCTCCCTGCATCTTCCTGCATCTCCCTGCACCTCCCTGCATCTTCCTGCATCTTCCTGCATCTCCCTGCACCTCCCTGCATCTCCCTGCATCTTCCTGCATCTCCCTGCACCTCCCTGCATCTCCCTGCATCTCCCTGCATCTTCCTGCATCTTCCTGCATCTCCCTGCATCTCCCTGCATCTTCCTGCATCTCCCTGCATCTCCCTGCATCTTCCTGCATCTCCCTGCACCTCCCTGCATCTCCTGCATCTCCCTGCATCTTCCTGCACCTCCCTGCATCTCCCTGCATCTCCCTGCATCTCCCTGCATCTCCCTGCACCTCCCTGCATCTCCCTGCATCTCCCTGCACCTCCCTGCATTGCATCTCCTGCATCTCCCTGCACCTTCCTGCATCTCCCTGCATCTCCCTGCATCTCCCTGCATCTCCCTGCATCTCCCTGCATCTCCCTGCACCTCCCTGCATCTCCCTGCAATCTCCCTGCATCTCCCTGCATCTCCTGCACCTTCCTGCATCTCCCTGCATCTCCCTGCATCTCCCTGCACCTTCCTGCATCTCCCTGCATCTCCCTGCATCTCCCTGCATCTCCCTGCACCTTCCTGCATCTCCCTGCATCTCCCTGCATCTCCCTGCACCTCCCTGCATCTCCCTGCATCTCCCTGCATCTCCCTGCATCTCCCTGCATCTCCCTGCATCTCCCTGCACCTTCCTGCATCTCCCTGCATCTCCCTGCATCTCCCTGCATCTCCCTGCATCTCCCTGCATCTCCCTGCACCTTCCTGCATCTCCCTGCATCTCCCTGCATCTCCCTGCACCTTCCTGCATCTCCCTGCATCTCCCTGCATCTCCCTGCATCTCCCTGCATCTCCCTGCATCTCCCTGCATCTCCTGCACCTTCCTGCATCTCCCTGCATCTCCCTGCACCTCCCTGCACCTCCCTGCATCTCCTGCATCTCCCTGCATCTCCCTCCCTGCCCTCCCTGCATCTCCCTGCATCTCCCTGCATCTCCCTGCATCTCCCTCCCTGCACCGCCCTGCATCTCCTGCACCTCCCTGCATCTCCCTGCATCTCCTGCATCTCCCTGCACCTCCCTGCATCTCCCTGCATCTCCCTGCACCTTCCTGCATCTCCCTGCATCTCCCTGCACCTCCCTGCATCTCCCTGCACCTCCCTGCATCTCCCTGCATCTCCCTGCATCTCCCTGCATCTCCCTGCATCTCCCTGCAGCTCCTGCATCTCCCTGCACCTCCCTGCACCTCCCTGCATCTCCCTGCATCTCCCTGCCCTCCCTGCATCTCCCTGCATCTCCCTGCACCTCCCTGCATCTCCCTGCATCTCCCTGCACCTCCCTGCACCTCCCTGCATCTCCCTGCATCTCCCTGCATCTCTCCCTGCATCTCCCTGCATCTCCCTGCACCTCCCTGCATCTCCCTGCATCTCCCTGCATCTCCCTGCATCTCCCTGCACCTCCCTGCATCTCCCTGCATCTCCCTGCACCTCCCTGCACCTCCCTGCATCTCCCTGCATCTCCCTGCATCTCCCTGCATCTCCCTGCATCTCCCTGCATCTTCCTGCATCTCCCTGCACCTCCCTGCATCTCCCTGCATCTCCCTGCATCTCCCTGCACCTCCCTGCATCTCCCTGCATCTCCCTGCATCTCCCTGCATCTCCTGCATCTTCCGGCCGGGCGTTCGTTGGGTGCGTTGGGTGGTGCTGGCCGCCCACCCCCTCGTGTGCCGCTGTGCCGGACTTCATAGGCGCTGCTACTCGCTAACAGCACTTGCCCCTACAGTCTGTTGAGGCTACACGGGGGATCTTTGTCTTTGTGGTGCTGGCCACCCACCCACCCCCTCGTGTGCCACTAACAGCACTTGCCCCCGCACAGTCTGATGAGGCTACACGGGGGATCTTTGTCTTTGTGGTGCTGGCCACCCACCCACCCCCTCGTGTGCCACTAACAGCACTTGCCCTCGCACAGTCTGATGAGGCTACACGGGGGATCTTTGTCTTTGTGATTCTGGCCACCCACCCACCCCCTCGTGTGCCGCTGTGCCGGCCTTCATATGCGCTGCTACTCGCTAACAGGACTTGCCCTCGCACAGTCTGATGAGGCTACACGGGGGATCTTTGTCTTTGTGATTCTGGCCACCCACCCATCCCCTCGTGTGCCACTGTGCCGGCCTTTATAGGCGCTGCTACTCACTAACAGCACTTGCCCCAACAGCCTGTTGAGGCTACACGGGGGATCTTTGTCTTTGTGGTGCTGGCCACCCACCCCCTCGTGTGCCACTGTGCCGGCCTTCATAGGCGCTGCTGCTTCTGCAGCTACTCGCTAACAGCACTCGCCCCCAACAGAGTTCCGTGGCAAGGGCTCACCCCGGGGTTTGGCCTGTGCGTTGTGCCGTGGGTGCAGCGTTCGAGGACATGCTGGAGAACCCGGTGAACAGCGCCCAGTGGATGAACGACCCGGAGACCGGGCCGGTCATGCTGCAGATCTCACGCATCTTCCAGACGCTCAACCGGATGTGATCCTGTCGCTCACACACCCACTATGCTCCACCCACCACGCTCCACCCACCACGCTCCACCCACACACTCCACCCGTCACGCTCCACCCACCACGCTACACCCCCGCCACGCTCACACCCGCCACTAATGGCAGCGTACTCACGCACGGAGACAGCTGCCACTAGGGGTGCCCCTAGGCGAGCCCACACAGCGGCAATCATCCCCTACGGCTGGCAGCGGACTCACGACCCAGGTCAAAACGCCGACTCCTGGTCTCGTGACTTCTCACCCGGTGACACAAAACCAACGTGAACTCGCTCACCCTGTACACCGACCCTCCGTTCCACCCTTCACACACAACCCGCGCGCGCCCTCTCTTACCTTACACCCTCGGCACATGTAAACACATTGTCCTGCGGAGGGAGCTGGTAGGAACACGTTGGGTTGCTCGGTCAATGGCCTGCAGGGTCAACGGCCAGGGCGTGGTGTATTCCGCAAATATGCCCGACCTGTGAGGGCGGGCACAAGCCGGCGTGAGTAGGTTAAATGTTGAGTTTTATAAGGGCACCACGGGGTGACCAGCCCCACCCCACCCAGCCCCACCCCTCCCACCCACTACCCAGCCCCTCCCCACCCTCCCCACCCAGCCCCACCCTCTTCACCCTCCTGTAGACCAGGCGAGGTAGTTGACATCTCCTAGCCACCGTGATGATGATGAGAGAGAGAGAGACACGCAGACTCCAGATATACAGCAGCAGCAGCAGCAGGCATCGTCAGGGTCAGGATCGAACCCACGACCTCCTGTACACCAGGCGAGGTAGTCGACATCTAGCCACTGTGATGATGATGAGAGAGAGAGAAACACAGACCTCCTGTAGACCAGGCGAGGTAGTTAACATCTCCTAGCCACCGTGATGATGATGATGAGAGAGAGAGACACGCAAACTCCAAATATACAGCAGCAGCAGCAGCAGGCATCGTCAGGGTCGGGATCGAACCCACGACCTCCTGTAGACCAGGCGAGGTAGTCAACATTTCCTAGCCACCGTGATGATGATGAGAGAGAGAGACACGCAAACTCCAAATATACAGCAGCAGCAGTCATCGTCAGGGTTGGGATCGAACCCACGACCTCCTGTAGACCAGGCGAGGTAGTCAACATCTCCTAGCCACAGTGATGATGAGAAAGACACGCAAACTCCAAATACACAGCAGCAAGCGTCAAGGTCGGGGATCGAACCCACGACCTCCTGCAGACCAGGCGAGGTAGTCAACATCTCGTAGCCACTCACCCTGGACCTTCACCTCTCTCAGCTCCCCCCCCCTCCGTCCCTCCACTCACCCGGCCGCCACCCCCGCA
The DNA here is from genome assembly GCF_015708825.2 of Lethenteron reissneri. Classification (NCBI taxonomy): domain Eukaryota; kingdom Metazoa; phylum Chordata; class Hyperoartia; order Petromyzontiformes; family Petromyzontidae; genus Lethenteron; species Lethenteron reissneri. The sequence continues at coordinate 14,705 of NW_026891600.1, forward strand.
CCACGTGGGAGCCAGGGGCCACGTGTCTGCCCTGGGCCCCGCCATGCAGGGGGCCTCCCTGCCGCCGTGCTCCCTTCCTGCCCCACATGGACATCGTCTTGTTGAGGCGGTCATCGTGGGCAATCCGCACGCCCCCCCCCCACCCCCACGGGACATTAAGTTGCCGGGGTTGGCCAGTTGTGTGTGCGCGTGCACGTGTGTGTGTGTATGTGTGCGTGTATGTGTGCGTGTATGTGTGCGTGTGTGTGTGCGTATGTGTGTGTGTGTGTATGTGTGTGTGTATGTGTGTGTGTACGTGTGTGTGTGTATGTGTGTGTGTATGTGTGTGTGTGTATGTGTGTGTATGTGTGGAATTCCAAAAAGACCTACATCTCTGCTTTATTGACCTGGTCAAGGCCTATGATACCATCAGTAGGCCTGGGCTCTGGGTTGTTCTTCGTGCTTTCGGAGTCCCTGACCCTCTGCTCACGATCATTAAGGACCTTCATGATGGTGAGCGGGCCCGGGTAAAACTACGTGGCCGGGAGTCGGAGCCTTTCCCTGTACACCTTGGGGTGCGACAGGGATGTCCTCTGGCTCCCACATTATTTAACATCTATTTTGACCGCGTAGTTCGTGAAGCCTTCAATAGCTGTACCGGGGGAATTTCCATTTGGTACAGATATAATGGGAGGCTGATCGACGCCCGGGTGCGATCAAGGGATGGCTCCCTATTGGTCAACCACGTTATGTATGCCGATGATTTGGTAATAGCTGCTCACTCAGAGGAGGAGTTGGAGACGTTGCTGCTGAGACTGGAGCGTGCCACTAAGAGGTGGGGCCTTACCATCAGCCCCACCAAAACTAAGCACCTGCCTGGGTATTTTGTACCATCGGACACTCCACCCCCACAACTCCCAATTGGTGATGGGGCAGTTGTGGAGAGAGTGGAGAGTTTCCCATACCTGGGCAGTATGCTTATGATCAGCAGAGGTCTCACTCCGAATCAGTCGAGCGGCAATATCTTTTCATCGGTTGCGTAACGCTGTGTGGAAGCTACCTGGTCTGTCGCTCCGCACGAAGCTTCAGGTCTTCTCGGCCACGGTCATTCCCTCCCTTCTCTACGCTTGCGAGACGTGGACCCCCCTGGTGGAGCATCTTCGCCGGTTGGAAACATTTAGGCTGGCCTGCCTACGATCCATCCTGGGTTTAACCAGGCTGGATTGTGTGAGGAGCTCACAAATCCTTGAAAGATCTGGGCAAAGTCCCATCAGTGAGCTCCTCCGGCAGGCAAGGCTGCGTTGGCTGGGTCATGTAGCCCGCATGCCCAGCCACCGCATGCCTAAACAGCTTTTGTTCGGCCGGATCGAGGGGGCTAGACGGGCGCGGCACGGGCTGGAGAAGAGATGGAGTGATGTGGTACAGGAGGACGTGGAGCTGAGTGGACTTGCCGATGACTGGTACCAGCGGTGTCAAGATCGGCCTCAGTGGAGGAGGCTCGTGAAGGACGCTACTGGGCAGTTGGAGGCAGTCGCCCTCCAACAACAACGGAGGGCGGAGGAGCGACGCTCACAACAACGAGCGGAGCGCCGGGTGGCTAAAGCACAGCAAGTTGGCACAGTAGGGGGCACAGGTGGTGCATCAGCCAGTCATCTCGGTCATCTCGGTCAGTCGACCAGTGGCACCTGGGTCTGCCCCGTGACCTCCTGCCAGCGGGCTTTCGACACTTCACGTGGCCTCAAGGTGCACTTGGCCTGGCACAAGCATCGTGGTGACGTCACCGCCACTTAGTGGCGAATGGCGGTTGTTGTTGTTGTTGTATGTGTGTGTGTATGTGTGTATGTATGTGTGTGTGTGTATGTGTGTGTGTGTGCGCGTGTGTGTGTGTGCGTGTATGTGTATGTGTGTGTGTACGTGTGTGTGTACGTGTGTGTACGTGTGTGTATGTGTGTGTGTGCATGTGTGTATGGGGATCTTTGTCTGTATGTGTCTGTGGGGAGCGGTGGTGTTAGTGGTTAGCGCTACGAATCCGGCGACACGAGTTCGATTCCCGCTCACGGCCAACACCAGTGGCGATTATTTGAACCGTTCCCAGGCCTCCCCTAGGTCGACTCAGCCTCAAATGAGTACCTGGTGAGGTGTGTAAACATCGCCACTAGGGAGACAAAGGCGGTCGGGCGTGGTGCTGGCCACCCACCCCCTCGTGTACCGTTCTGGCCTTCATAGGTGCTCGCTGACAGCACTTGTCCCTACAGTCTGTTAAGGCTATACGGGGGATCTTTGTGTATCTATGTGTGTGTGTATATGTGGACAAAGTCCCATTGGTGAGCTCCTCCGGCAGGCAAGGCTGCGTTGGCTGGGTCATGTAGCCCGCATGCCCAGTCACCGCATGCCTAAACAGCTTTTGTTCGGCCGGATCGAGGGGGCTAGACGGGCGCGGCACGGGCTGGAGAAGAGATGGAGTGATGTGTTACAGGAGGACGTGGAGCTGAGTGGACTTGCCGATGACCAGTACCAGCGGAGTCAAGATCGGCCTCTGTGGAGGAGGCTCGTGAAGGACGCTGCTACTGGGCAGTTGGAGGCAGTCGCCTCAACGTGCACCTAGCCTGGCACAAGCGTCGTGGTGACGTCACCGCCACTTAGTGGCGAATGGCGGTTGTTGTTGTAAATGTGTGTGGTAGTGTAGCGGTTAGCGCTACGCTACGAACCCGGCGGCCCAAGTTCGATTTCCAATCACGGCCAACACCAGTGACGATTGTCTGAACCGGTCCTGGGCCTCCCCTAGGTCGACTCAGTCTCAAAATTAGTACCTGGTGCGTTGTGTAAACATCGCCACTGGGGAGACAAAGGCGGCCGGGCATAGTGTTGGCCACCCATCCACTCGTGTGCCGTGCCGGCGTTCATAGGTGCTACTCGCTAACAGCACTTGCCCCGACAGTCTGTTAAGGCTACACGGGGGATCTTTGTCTGTATGTGTCTGTGGGGAGCGGTGGTGTCAGTGGTGAGCGCTACGGATCCGGTGACCCGGGTTCGATTCCCGCTCACGGCCAACGCCGGTGACGATCATCTTCACCGGTCCTGGGCCTCCCCTAGGTCGACTCAGCCTCAACTGAGTACCTGGTGCGCCACTGGGGGAGACAAAGGCGGCCCTGCGGGTGTCGTGTTGACCCACCCACCCCCTCTTGTGCCACATTGCCGGCCTTTCATAGGCGCTCGCTAACAGCACTTTGCTCAACAGCCTGTTAAAGCTATACGGGGCTGGGGGGGAACTTTGTCTTTGGGGCCGTCCATAAATGACGTCACGCATCTGGGGGGGGGGGCGGTCAGACATTTGTGACGATGTGTGACGAGGGGGGGGTCTTCTTGGTTCTTTCGGTAAGTCACGTAGAATGGAAATAATAAAAATAAAAATAAATATTTTATGTTATTTTATAATGTTAAATTTGTATTAATTTATTATTTCCATTCTACATGACTTTACTGAAAGAACCAAAAAGATGAATCCCTGCAGTCACGAAAGCTTTAAATCGAGAGGGGGGGGGGGAGTTTGAGAAATCTGACGTCACATCAAAATGCGCAACTTTAAATAAATATAGACAACACGTTCTACTTAATTAAATAGACTTTTCATCTTCTTGGTTCTTTCGGTAAAGTCACGTAGAAGGGAAGTAATAAAATAATTATTTTATTTTATTATGTTTTATTTTATTATGTTTTATTTTTATTATTTTATTACTTCCCTTCTACGTGACTTTACCGAAAGAACCAAGAAGATGAATCCCTGCAGTCACGAAAGCTTTAAATCGAAATTTAAATAGACTTTGTAATAAATGTTTTCTCCTACAACGTCAGAGTGCAGCGCCACATTAAATACGCACAACAATGGCAATATTTTAAAGCGATTTGAAGCATGTTTTATATATTTTTTGGGGGGAGGGGGGGCAGAGCTTTGACATCATATTTGAGGGGGGGGGGTCTGACTTTTTGTGACGAAGGGGGGGGGGGGGTGGTCAAAAATCGTCCAAAATCGCGTGACGTCATTTATGGACGGCCCCTTTTGTATGTCCGATTAACTTCTTTCGCACCGTACTATGTAGCAAACCGCGCTCATTGGAGGCACGGGGGAGAGGGGGGGGAGAGAAGGAAAACTTAACACAACAAGCAGTCGTAAAGAAATGAGTCTCCTAACTACAATAACAACACTGGTCAACAACAAACAAAATTCATTTTTTTCTGGCCTGGACTTTTGCAGCTGTTTTAGACTAATTTTCAGGGTGCCGATTCCAAATCTGATCTCAAGATTTGCTCTATCAAGTATCATTTTAAATCCTTTATATTAAGTTCGCTTGCTTGCTTGCGTGCTTGCGTGCTTGCTTGCTTGCTTACGACCGTGCAAATCTTTCGGTCGTTTTTTAACCCACTTCCCGTGATCCAATCGAGCTGACATTTTGCACACAGACTCGTTGTGCGTGACAATTAATTTTTGTGAAAAAAAATTTTCCAAAAGAGTCTGTATGCAAAATGTCAGCTCGATTGGATCACGGGAAGTGGGTTAAAAAACGACCGAAATATTTGCACGGTCGTAAGCAAGCAAGCAAGCGAACTTAATATAAAGGATTAACAAAGGTGTGTTGACCAGTGTAATAAATCACAACAATAAGAACCATCGCCACGTGCAGCTCTCGGCCCACTTGTGGCCCTGTCAGCGGTATTCCTCCTCCTCCACCTCCTCTTAAATCTTCTTCTTTGCACGATTAAGACGGCATCGTTGGTTTTTTTTGTAGCTTGAAAGGTGGCGGGGGCCGTCCTGTGTGTGTGTGTGCCGTGTGCGTTGCCCTGGGCCCCTGCTGCCTCAATCCCGGGGGGCCCTAGACATCGCAGAGCCCCCAGGGCCTTCCCCCGCCCCCACCCCCTGCCACACAGAGTCAGACCCCGGGCCCGTGACCCCGGGTCTCGAGTCCTTGACCCCGAGTCTATGATCCTGTGGCCCGGAGTCTGTGACCCCGTGACCCGAGTCTGACCCCGGGTCTCGAGTCCTTGACCCCGAGTCTATGACCCTGTGGCCCGGAGTCTGTGACCCCGTGACCCGAGTCTGACCCGGTCTCGAGTCCTTGACCCCGAGTCTATGACCCTGTGGCCCGGAGTCTGTGACCCCGTGACCCGAGTCTGACCCCGGGTCTCGAGTCCGTGACCCCGGGCCCGTGACCCCGTGACCCCGTGCCCGGAGTCCGGGGCCCGAGGGGAGACGTCAATGGGAGGAGGAGGGGGGGAGGGGCGATGGAGGGGTCTTTGCCGTTGTTGAGAGATGATTTTTCTGGTTGTTTTTTTCTGTTTGGACGAGTTTTCTTTTTTTCTGGAGGAATTGTCGAAATCCTCGCGAATTGCCGTTGGCGTGGCCTCGCGCATTAAAAGAGTTCCCACTGAGACGGTCTGAGGAAGTCTGTTCGTGTCGCTTGCTTCGCGCTGTGTGCTTCGTGGCGTGTGTGTGGGTGGGTTGGGGGAGTGATTTGTGAAAGTATCTACTACAGTTTTAATTTGACCAGGTAAGGCACCGACTGAGCTGATGTGTAGATGTTTTTTTTTTCAGAAACCAACCCTGGCCATCATGAGCGGTAGATCAACGAAGTGGCTTGTCGTCATCACGTGGACATTGATAGCAGCAGCCGAATACTCTTAACGCGTGTTTCTACAGACTCGCAGAGACACATTCTCATAGAGACCCACAGAGACCTATACTCAGAGACCCACACTCGCAGAGACCATTCTCATAGAGACCCACAGAGACCCATACTCATAGAGACTCACACTCATAGAGACCCACAGAGACCCACACTCATAGAGACCCACAGAGACCCACACTCATAGAGACCCACAGAGACCCCACACTCATAGAGACCCACTGAAACCCATACTCAGAGACCCACGGAGACCCACACTCGCAGAGACCCATTCTCATAGAGACCCACAGAGACCCATACTCATAGAGACTCACACTCATAGAGACCCACAGAGACCCATTCTCATAGAGACCCACAGATACCCATTCTCAGAGGACCCTTACTAATAGAGACTCACAGAGACCCATACTCATAGAGACCCACACTCATAGAGACCCACAGAGACCCATACCCATACAGACCTACAGAGAGTGTTATTCAGAGAGACCACACTCATAGAGACCCACATGGACCCACACTCATAGAGACCCACAGAGACCCACACTCACAGAGACCCACAGAGACCACACTCATAGAGACCACAGAGACCCACACTCATAGAGACCCACAGAGACCCACACTCATAGAGACCCACATGGACCCACACTCATAGAGACCCACATGGACCCACACTCATAGAGACCCACAGAGACCCATACTCAGAGACCCACAGAGACCCATACTCATAGAGACCCACAGTGACCATACTCATAGAGACCCACAGAAACCCATACAGAGACCCACAGAGACCTAAACTCATAGAGACCACAGAGGACCCACAATCATAGAGACCCACAGAGACCCACACTCATAGAGACCCACAGAGACCCAACTCATAGGAGACCACAGAGACCCCATACCAATAGAGACCACAGAGACCCCACACTCCTAGAGACCCACAGAGACCCACACTCATAGAGGACCCACATGGACCCAATACAAAATCAATTTTTTTCTTTATTTTATTGGCTTATCACGGCGAACTATATAGCAGCAGCCTAACACTGCAAACACCAACAACATCAGCACTGGGCAGTGCCAGGCTAGGTACACTTGATGCTACTGGGCGGTGCCAGGCTAGGTGCACTTGAGGCTACCCGGCAGTGCCAGGCTAGGTGTACTTGAGGCAGAGGCGTAGCTAGGGGGGGCAGGAGGTACACGGTCCTCGGGCGGCCAAGGTTAAGGGGCGCCAAAATGAGGCTTACAACCAGGGGCGGTTTCTTCATTAGGGCGATTGGGCGACGCACCACAATGTCATTCAACCACAGAGCTACGCTAGCCGTCACTGTGCACCTCTGGATATAGTCCAATCAGCGTCATGTCACGTTCTGTGGAGGTACCGCCTCCTTTTGGGCGATTTCACTCGGCTGAGAATCGCCCGAGTGGCCCCATAGACTTACATTCAAAGATGTTTTTTTTCGACCGGGGGGCGCTGCAATGCATTCTCTATGGCTTCCGGGAGGGCTCGCCCTAACGTGCTTACATCATCATACGTGCTTGCGTCATCATACGTAAGCACGTTTCATCCAACAATAATTTGTGGCCACCTAGTGGAATCTTTAATAAAATAAACTTGAGTGGTTTGTTTTAATAGTGAGTATAGAAACAAACAAGATGTATTGTAAGAGTCACTTTATTTTTCATTAATATTAAAGAAGGTGAAGTTGCCTTACATGCTTAAGCTGTTAATTATCCATTGCATGGGTGGACCTTATCCTTATCAATCATCCAGACAGTTGCTCCCCCTGAGAGATTTTGCAGGAGCCGCCACTGCTTACAACGTCACATTATAACTTATTGCGGCGGGCGCGGCAGCCTGCACTACTGCACAAATCTACACCTCAAGCTAAACGTTAATATATCCCGCCACACACAGCCTACATGTCATGTAATTACATTTTGGTACGCGCGCCTATTAAGAACTTACATGGAAGAACGTCCCAAACAACAGACAGGCGCAGTCTTTCAGCCTTAGTCACTGGCCTGTTTTTGGTGGCGGAAACTACGACGGCCTGAAACACGCTGGAGTTGCACGATCAGAAGCTGTTAAAGCTATCTATGAAGGACTGGATGAACTAGTAGGGCTGCGAGACAAAACAGGTCCCTGCGGGTTGGGCTGGTAGGAACGAACAAATGAATGGCTATAATAAAATGAAATGGCGGGGTACGATACGAAGGGAGAGTTTGAGGCCTAGTTCTAGGCTTTAGGCCTAGCTGTAGGCTTTAGGCCGCTGTGAGTTAATTTTTAATTTAAATGTTTTAATTAAAACTAATAAGGGAATGTTACACTTGTTTAGCCAGGAAAGCCTCACTGAGTCTAAAGGTTTTTGTAGGGTCCTGCCAAGTGTTTGCAGTACGGGGCGATGTTGTTACACCTAACCGGACATCGGACGGACGGACGATATAATCTATTGTAGGCTGGTTCACTTCGTTCCTACCAGTATTATCGGAGGACGTAACTATGACGCCTGAAACCAGAAGTGATGCAGAACAGTTACAGGCATGCGTATTAAATTTTAACTTCATAGTTTTATTACATTTCTGGAATGTCATTCTTGGAAAAATGGATCGTGTTCAGAAGCGCTTACAGGATCCTACTATGAATTTCAAGGAAGCAGCAACTGATCTTGAATCTTTGGAACATGAATTTGTCAAGCTTCGTGATGATTTGAGCCAAGTTGCTGTAGAAAACGCCAAAACAAGATGCACAGTCTGGGGGATCGATGTGGACAGAAGAATTAGGCGACGTCGGAAGATGCCAGGAGAACTGGCAAGAGATGCAGGACTTTCAGCAGAAGAAGAAATTGTGCGCGTTATGAAGAGCGTATTTTATCGACTTCAACAGGAGATGCCAACACGGTTTTATGACTAAAAGACCTGAACACGAAATTTTGATTTCTGCTGGACGTCAAAACTCTTCTATCCGACACAGATGTCGATGCAATTCGTCGAAATTGCACAGATTTTGGAAATTTCTATGACACCGACATCAATGGCCACGAACTTTTCACAGAAATTGGAGATTGCAAAATGCTGCTCAGTAACCGGAATTAAGTTCTACCAGAAACTCCTTTAGATCTTCTTGGTTTTATACTCTTAGGTTTTTTCGGTAAAGTCACATAGGTAACAAATTTAAATCAATAAAAGTAAAATAAAACAAATTAAAAATTCACGACGTTTCGGAAGTAACACAAGCTTCACAAGCTTCCGAAACGTCGTGAATTTTCTAATTTTTTTATTTTACTTTTATTAATTTAAATTTGTTACCTACGTGACTTTACCGAAAAAACCTAAGAGTATGAATCCTTGCAGTCACGAAAGCTTATGGAGACGACATATTTCCGAAATTGCGAATTTCACTGCTAATTTGATTACAATAGCAGTTTAAAATTGCAAGCTGTGAGCGGTCGTTCGGCAAATTTAATCTTATTTTGTCGTATTTGCGTGCTTCAATGGGACAAGATCGTCTCGGCGATCTTGTTCTTCTTAGCATTGAAAGAAAAACATTGGAAAAAACTAATTTTGATTACGTGATTGACCAGTTTGCGACAGTGAAATCAAGAATCAAGTATAACCCGTAAAACAAAGTTTATTCACTCTAAATCCTTTATATGCGTGGCGGCTAGAGTCCTCTCGTCCTCTGGCTTGAGATGGCTGCCACCTATTGGTCAGATGATTGCATTGCACCATTAAGCAATTGGTAATTACATATAATATTTTTGTCCTAAAAAGTGTAAAATTTTGGAATTATTTTTCACGAAAATGCATTGTCACGCACAACGAGTCTGTGTGCGAACTGTGAGCTCGATTGGATCACGGGAAGTGGGTTAAAAAACGACCGAAAGATTTGCACGGTCATAAGAAAGCAAGGCAAGTGAACTTTAATATAAGGATTTAACAAGTATAACCCTGTAAAAACAAAGTTTTTCACTATAAATCCTTTATATGCGTGCCGGCTAGAGTCCTCTCGTCCTCTGGCTTGAGATGGCTGCCACCTATGGGTCAGATGATTGTCTGCCAGTATTAGCAATTGGTAATTAAATATTTAATTTGTTTTCCCTAAACAGTGTAACATTTTGGAATTTTTTTTCACGAACATTAATTGTCTGGCACAACGAGTCTGTGTGCAAAATGTCAGCTCGATTGGATCACGGGAAGTGGGTGTAAAAAACGACCGAAAGATTGCACGGTCGTAAGCAAGCAAGCAAGCGAACTTAATATAAAGGATTTAAAAATGAATCTTTTGTAGACTATGTCTACGACAGTGGCTGAGTGAGCCATGTAATATAATTTCTACAAATCTGCTTCTTTAAATGCAATGTTTCATTAAAATTTTAATTGTTAGTCCTTATTCTTAGGTGTTTTCGGTAAAGTCACGTAGGTAAAACATCAAAATTAATAAAAATTATAAAATAAAATAAAGATCATTTTATGTTATTATCTTAGGTGTTTTCGGTAAAGTCACGTAGGTAAAACATCAAAATTAATAAAAAAAAATAAAGATCATTTTATTTATTATTTTTAATAAAGATAATTTTATTTTATTATTTTTATTAATTTTGATGTTTTACCTACGTGACTTTACCGAAACACCTAAGAATATGATTCCTTGCAGTCACGAAAGCTTCAAGTCTAGAATTAATGTTAGTCCTTATTCAAATCTACCGGGCAGTGCCAGGCTAGGTGCACCTATCCTGGCACAAGAGTATTGCGGTGACGTCATAGACAATGGAGGAAACGGGGGGGGGTGGTCACAGCCGTCACGTGACCCCGGGGCACCTCGCGCGACGGATGACGTCATCGCGGGTGACGTCACCGGCCGTGTCTCCACCAGCCCCCCCCCCCCACACGCGGGAGGGGGGGTTAAAGAAGGGCGGGGCCAACAGCAACCGCGATCAACGATTGGTTGAGACGCGTCTCACGTGATCACCACCAAACCCCTTCGCCCCCCCCCACCGGAAGCCACTCCACTTCACCCCCCCTAACCGGAAGCCCCCACCCTCACCCCCGTCGCAGACATTTAACCGACGGCAGCGCGAGCTCGCCCACCGATTGGTCGACGCACGCCCCCCCCTAACCGGAAGCCCCCACCCTCACCCCCTCCACCCCCCCCACCTTCTCCCCCCGTCGCAGACACTTAACCGACGGCAGCGCGCGAGCTCGCCCACCGATTGGTCGACGCACGCCCCCCCCCCCTAACCGGAAGCCCCCCCTCACCCCCTCCACCCCCCCACCTTCTCCCCCCGTCGCAGACACTTAACCAACGGCAGCGCGCGAGCTCGCCCACCGATTGGTCGACGCACGCCCCCCCCCCCACGTGGTTCGCGGCTGGACCAATCGGCGTGCGCGCAGAGTGGGTCCGCGTTTCGGTGCCGTTGCTGCTGCCCACAGCTGCCCATTGCCGCCGCGACCACCGCCGCTGCTGCTACTGCTGCTCCTGCTACTACTGCTGCTGCTCCATCGCTGCCCACAGCTTCTTGGGCAAACCCCCTCTTCCCCGTGAGAGGAGGGGGGTCGACTAGTGAGGGTGGGGAGCGTTGTCCACCGCTGGAGGCTGAATGAGGTTTGCATCGTCTAGGCAGCAGGAGCGAAACGTCGCGTTTTGTCTGCGCCGAGGCATGGGCGGACCTCGGGCACAGAGCGATTGAAGGTGGTGGACGTGGTGGTGGACGTGAGGTGATTGTCCATCTCTCGGGGTTTGTGTCTCCTCCCCGGTGGGGAGGGGGGGGGCCCCCGTGTGTCCTGAGGGGGAGCCCGCGTCTCACGTGTCTCACCCCGGGGTCTCCTCAGGGGGCCGTGTCTCTTTAATACCCATCTTAGGGGGGCCCGTGTCTCTCTCCTACCATCTTAGGGGGGCCCGTGTCTCTCTCCTACCACCATCTTAGGGGGGCCCGTGTCTTAAGGGGGGGGCCCGTGTCTCTCTCCTACCCATCTTAGGGGGGCCCGTGTCTTAAGGGGGGCCCGTGTCTCTCTCCTACCCATCTTAGGGGGGCCCGTGTCTTAAGGGGGGGCCCGTGTCTCTCCTACCCATCTTAGGGGGGCCCGTGTCTCTCTCCTACCCATCTTGGGGGGGGGGGCGTGTCTCTCTCCTACCCTCTTAGGGGGCCCGTGTATCTCTCCTACCCATCTTAGGGGGCCCGTGTCTCTCTCCTACCCATCTTAGGGGGCCCCGTGTCTCTCTCCTACCCATCTTAGGGGGGCCCGTGTCTCTCTCCTACCCATCTTAGGGGGGCCCGTGTCTTAAGGGGGGGCCCGTGTCTCTCTCCTACTCATCTTAGGGGGGCCCGTGTTCTCTCCTACCCATCTTAGGGGGGCCCGTGTCTCAAGGGGGGCCCGGTGTCTCCCCCCCACCACCCACGTGAGGGCAGCCCGAATCTCCCCCGACTCACCCCATATCCATCCATCCTCTTTGCGCTCACCCCACACGCTCACCCCCCCACACGCTCACCCCACTTACTCTCACCCCACACGCTCACCCCACGCGCTCACCCCACGCGCTCACCCCACGCGCTCACCCCACACGCTCACCCCCCCACACGCTCACCCCACACGCTCACCCCACACACGCCACACACTCACCCCACACACACTCACCCCACACCACTCACCCCACACACTCTCACCCCACACACTCTCACCCCCACACTCACTCACCCCACACGCTCACCCCACACACTCACCCCCCCCACACGCACTCACCCCACACGCTCACCCCACACACGCTCACCCCACGCGCTCACCCCCCCCACACGCTCACCCCACACTCAGCCCACACGCGCTCACCCCACACACTCACCCCACACGCTCACCCACACGCTCACCCCACACACTCACCCACACGCTCACCCCACACACTCACCCCACACACGCTCACCCCACCTCACCCTACACACACGCTCACCACACACGCTCACCCTCACACGCTCACCTCACACGCTCACCTCACACGCTCACCCCACACACGCTCACCCATTCACTCACCCCCCCACACGCTCACCCCACACACTCACCCCACACACGCTCACCCCCCCACACGCTCACCCCCCACACGCTCACCCCCCCCACACGCTCACCCCACACGCTCACCCCCCCACACGCACTCACCCCACACACGCTCACCCCACGCGCTCACCCCCCCCACACGCTCACCCACACTCAGCCCACACGCGCTCACCCCACACACTCACCCCACACACACGCTCACCCCACACGCTCACCCCCCACGCGCTCACCCCACACGCTCACCCCACACGCTCACCCCACAAGCTCACCCCACACACTCACCCCCCCACACGCTCACTCCACACACACCCCCCCACACGCACTCACCCCACACACATTCACCCCACACGCTCACCCCCCACACGCTCACCCAACACGCTCACCCCACACACGCTCACCCCCACACACACTCACCCCACACGCTCACCCCACACACGCTCACTCCACACACGCTCACTCCACACACACTCACCCCCCCACACGCTCACTCCACGCACTCACCCCCCCACGCTCACCCCCACGCTCACCCCACACGCTCACCCACCCCTAAGACCCCTAATCCACCCTCTTAACCCCCCCTAACCCCCCTAACCCACCCCTAAGACCCCTAACCCACCCCCTTAACCCCCCTAACCCCCCTAACCCACCCCTAAGACCCCTAAGACCCCTAACCCACCCCCCTAACCCCCCTAACCCCCCTAACCCACCCCTAAGACCCCTAAGACCCCTAACCCACCCCCTTAACCCCCCCTAACCCACCCCTAAGCCCCCTAACCCACCCCCTTAACCCCCCCTAACCCCCAACCCACCCCTAAGACCCCTAACCCACCCCCCTAACCCCCCCTAACCCCCTAACCCACCCCTAAGACCCTAACCCACCCCCTTAACCCCCCCTAACCCCCCTAACCCACCCCTAAGACCCCTAACCCACCCCCCTAACCCCCCTAACCCCCCTAAGACCCCTAAGACCCTAACCCACCCCCTTAACCCCCCCTAACCCCCCTAACCCACTCCCTAAGCCCCCGTTACACCCACCCCAGCCCCCATTCATTCCCCATCGGCAAGCCACACACACAGAGAGGCCCTTCCAGATTAGTCTAACGCCTTCACCCGACCTGACCCCCCACCACCCCCCCCCACCACCACCCCCCCACCACCCCCCCACCACCCCCCCCCCACCACCACCACCACCCCCCATTACCCCATTAACCCCTTACCCCTTAACCCCTTACCCCATTAACCCCCCCTCCCTTACCCCCTTACCAATCCCTGCTCTTCGCCATGCGCCGTTAATACCAACCACAACATTTTTGCACCTTTGCATAGCAAGCCAGGCCTAGTGTCTGTGGGGGGCACACCGCCCCCGCAACAAAAACAGCCACAAAACCATCGACGAATCCAGCCTGGCCCGCGACTTCACCAACCGGAACACGAGGAGGCCGGTCCCGTGGCGTCGGACACCACCACCACCACCACCCCCCCCACGCCTCGGTTCTCGTCTCTGCCCCCCCCCGGGGTGACGGCAGAAGGCCGAGGCTGCTGGCGCTGCCGTAGCGAGTCGGTGAGGAGGTGAGACACACACACAGAGGCAGGGCTGACTGTGAGTGTGGTGACTGTGAGTGTGGTGACTGTGAGTGCGGTGACTGTGAGTGTGGTGACTGTGAGTGCGGTGACTGTGAGTGTGATGACTGTGAGTGTGATGACTGTGAGTGTGATGACTGCGAGTGCGGTGACTGTGAGTGTGATGACTGTGAGTGTGATGACTGTGAGTGTGGTGACTGTGAGTGCGGTGACTGTGAGTGTGGTGACTGAGTGTGGTGACTGTGAGTGCGGTGACTGTGAGTGTGGTGACTGTGAGTGTGGTGACTGTGAGTGTGGTGACTGCGAGTGTGGTGACTGTGAGTGCGGTGACTGTGAGTGTGGTGACTGTGAGTGCGGTGACTGTGAGTGTGGTGACTGTGAGTGCGGTGACTGTGAGTGTGATGACTGTGAGTGTGATGACTGTGAGTGTGATGACTGCGAGTGCGGTGACTGTGAGTGTGATGACTGTGAGTGTGATGACTGTGAGTGTGGTGACTGTGAGTGCGGTGACTGTGAGTGTGGTGACTGAGTGTGGTGACTGTGAGTGCGGTGACTGTGAGTGTGGTGACTGTGAGTGTGGTGACTGTGAGTGTGGTGACTGCGAGTGTGGTGACTGTGAGTGCGGTGACTGTGAGTGTGGTGACTGTGAGTGTGGTGACTGTGAGTGTGGTGACTGTGAGTGTGGTGACTGTGAGTGTGATGACTGTGAGTGTGATGACTGTGAGTGTGATGACTGTGAGTGTGGTGACTGTGAGTGCGGTGACTGTGAGTGTGGTGACTGTGAGTGTGGTGTGACTGTGAGTGTGGTGACTGTGAGTGTGATGACTGTGAGTGTGATGACTGTGAGTGTGGTGACTGTGAGTGTGATGACTGTGAGTGTGATGACTGTGTGTGGTGACTGTGAGTGTGGTGACTGTGAGTGTGGTGACTGCGAGTGTGATGACTGTGAGTGTGGTGACTGTGAGTGTGGTGACTGCGAGTGTGATGACTGTGAGTGTGATGACTGTGAGTGTGGTGACTGTGATGTGATGACTGTGAGTGTGATGACTGTGAGTGTGGTGACTGTGAGTGTGGTGACTGTGAGTGTGATGACTGTGAGTGTGGTGACTGCGAGTGTGATGACTGTGTGGTGACTGTGAGTGTGGTGACTGCGAGTGTGATGACTGTGAGTGTGATGACTGTGAGTGTGGTGACTGTGAGTGTGATGACTGTGAGTGTGATGACTGTGAGTGTGGTGACTGTGAGTGTGATGACTGTGAGTGTGATGACTGTGAGTGTGGTGACTGTGAGTGTGGTGACTGTGAGTGCGGTGACTGTGAGTGTGATGACTGTGAGTGTGATGACTGTGAGTGTGGTGACTGTGAGTGTGATGACTGTGAGTGTGGTGACTGTGAGTGTGATGACTGTGAGTGTGATGACTGTGAGTGTGGTGACTGCGAGTGTGGTGACTGCGAGTGTGGTGACTGTGAGTGTGATGACTGTGAGTGTGGTGACTGTGAGTGTGGTGACTGTGAGTGTGGTGACTGTGAGTGTGGTGACTGTGAGTGTGGTGACTGTGAGTGTGGTGACTGTGAGTGTGGTGACTGTGAGTGTGGTGACTGTGAGTGTGATGACTGTGAGTGTGGTGACTGTGAGTGTGGTGACTGTGAGTGTGGTGACTGTGAGTGTGGTGACTGTGAGTGTGGTGACTGTGAGTGTGATGACTGTGAGTGTGGTGACTGTGAGTGTGGTGACTGTGAGTGTGGTGACTGTGAGTGTGGTGACTGTGAGTGTGGTGACTGTGAGTGTGGTGACTGTGAGTGTGATGACTGTGAGTGTGGTGACTGTGAGTGTGGTGACTGTGAGTGTGGTGACTGTGAGTGTGGTGACTGTGAGTGTGATGACTGTGAGTGTGGTGACTGTGAGTGTGATGACTGTGAGTGTGGTGACTGTGAGTGTGGTGACTGTGAGTGTGGTGACTGTGAGTGTGGTGACTGTGCGGTGACTGTGAGTGTGGTGACTGTGAGTGCGGTGACTGTGAGTGTGGTGACTGTGAGTGTGGTGACTGTGAGTGTGGTGACTGTGAGTGTGGTGACTGTGTGTGTGGTGACTGTGAGTGTGATGACTGTGAGTGTGATGACTGTGAGTGTGATGACTGTGAGTGCGGTGACTGTGAGTGCGGTGACTGTGAGTGTGGTGACTGTGAGTGTGGTGACTGTGTGTGTGGTGACTGTGAGTGTGGTGACTGTGAGTGTGGTGACTGTGTGTGTGGTGACTGTGAGTGTGATGACTGTGTGTGTGGTGACTGTGAGTGTGGTGACTGTGAGTGTGGTGACTGTGAGTGTGATGACTGTGAGTGTGGTGACTGTGAGTGTGGTGACTGTGAGTGCGGTGACTGTGAGTGCGGTGACTGTGAGTGTGGTGACTGTGAGTGTGGTGACTGTGAGTGTGGTGACTGTGAGTGTGATGACTGTGAGTGTGATGACTGTGAGTGCGGTGACTGCGTGTGCGGTGACTGTGAGTGCGGTGACTGTGAGTGCGGTGACTGTGTGTGCGGTGACTGTGAGTGCGGTGACTGTGAGTGCGGTGACTGTGAGTGCGGTGACTGTGAGTGCGGTGACTGCGAGTGCGGTGACTGCGTGTGCGGTGACTGCGTGTGCGGTGACTGCGAGTGCGGTGACTGCGAGTGCGGTGACTGCGTGTGCGGTGACTGTGTGTGCGGTGACTGCGTGTGCGGTGACTGTGAGTGCGGTGACTGCGTGTGCGGTGACTGTGAGTGCGGTGACTGCGTGTGCGGTGACTGTGTGTGCGGTGACTGTGTGTGCGGTGACTGTGAGTGCGGTGACTGTGAGTGCGGTGACTGCGAGTGCGTGACTGTGAGTGAGGTGACTGCGAGTGCGGTGACTGTGAGTGAGGTGACTGTGTGTGCGGTGACTGTGAGTGAGGTGACTGTGAGTGCGGTGACTGTGAGTGCGGTGACTGTGAGTGCGGTGACTGTGAGTGCGGTGACTGCGAGTGCGGTGACTGCGAGTGAGGTGACTGCGAGTGAGGTGACTGCGAGTGAGGTGACTGTGTGTGCGGTGACTGTGAGTGAGGTGACTGCGAGTGCGGTGACTGCGAGTGAGGTGACTGCGAGTGCGGTGACTGTGAGTGAGGTGACTGCGAGTGAGGTGACTGCGAGTGCGGTGACTGCGAGTGAGGTGACTGCGAGTGAGGTGACTGCGAGTGAGGTGACTGTGAGTGAGGTGACTGTGAGTGAGGTGACTGTGAGTGCGGTGACTGCGAGTGAGGTGACTGTGAGTGAGGTGACTGCGAGTGCGGTGACTGTGAGTGAGGGACTGTGAGTGAGGTGACTGTGAGTGCGGTGACTGCGAGTGCGGTGACTGTGAGTGAGGTGACTGCGAGTGCGGTGACTGTGAGTGAGGTGACTGCGAGTGAGGTGACTGCGAGTGCGTGACTGCGAGTGAGGTGACTGCGAGTGAGGTGACTGCGAGTGAGGTGACTGTGAGTGAGGTGACTGTGAGTGAGGTGACTGCGAGTGCGGTGACTGCGAGTGAGGTGACTGCGAGTGAGGTGACTGTGAGTGAGGTGACTGCGAGTGCGGTGACTGTGATGAGGTGACTGCGAGTGCGGTGACTGCGAGTGAGGTGACTGCGAGTGAGGTGACTGTGAGTGAGGTGACTGTGAGTGAGGTGACTGTGAGTGCGGTGACTGTGAGTGCGGTGACTGCGAGTGAGGTGACTGGGTGCGGTGACTGCGAGTGAGGTGACTGCGAGTGCGGTGACTGCGAGTGCGTGACTGTGAGTGCGGTGACTGTGAGTGCGGTGACTGTGAGTGCGGTGACTGTGAGTGCGGTGACTGTGAGTGCGGTGACTGCGAGTGCGGTGACTGCGAGTGCGGTGACTGTGAGTGCGGTGACTGTGAGTGCGGTGACTGCGAGTGCGGTGACTGTGAGTGCGGTGACTGTGAGTGCGGTGACTGTGAGTGCGGTGACTGCGAGTGCGGTGACTGTGAGTGTGGTGACTGTGAGTGCGGTGACTGCGAGTGCGGTGACTGCGAGTGCGGTGACTGTGAGTGCGGTGACTGTGAGTGCGGTGACTGTGAGTGTGGTGACTGTGAGTGCGGTGACTGTGAGTGCGGTGACTGTGAGTGTGGTGACTGTGAGTGCGGTGACTGTGAGTGCGGTGACTGCGAGTGCGGTGACTGTGAGTGTGGTGACTGTGAGTGCGGTGACTGCGAGTGCGGTGACTGCGAGTGCGGTGACTGTGAGTGTGATGACTGTGAGTGCGGTGACTGCGAGTGCGGTGACTGTGAGTGTGGTGACTGTGAGTGCGGTGACTGCGAGTGCGGTGACTGCGAGTGCGGTGACTGTGAGTGCGGTGACTGTGAGTGTGGTGACTGTGAGTGCGGTGACTGCGAGTGCGGTGACTGCGAGTGCGGTGACTGTGAGTGCGGTGACTGTGAGTGCGGTGACTGTGAGTGTGGTGACTGTGAGTGCGGTGACTGTGAGTGCGGTGACTGTGAGTGTGGGTGACTGTGAGTGCGGTGACTGTGAGTGCGGTGACTGCGAGTGCGGTGACTGCGAGTGCGGTGACTGTGAGTGTGGTGACTGTGAGTGCGGTGACTGCGAGTGCGGTGACTGTGAGTGCGGTGACTGTGAGTGCGGTGACTGCGAGTGCGGTGACTGCGAGTGTGGTGACTGTGAGTGTGGTGACTGTGAGTGTGATGACTGTGAGTGTGGTGACTGTGAGTGTGATGACTGTGAGTGCGGTGACTGTGAGTGCGGTGACTGTGAGTGTGATGACTGTGAGTGTGGTGACTGTGAGTGCGGTGACTGTGAGTGTGATGACTGTGAGTGTGATGACTGTGAGTGTGGTGACTGTGAGTGCGGTGACTGTGAGTGTGGTGACTGTGAGTGCGGTGACTGTGAGTGTGATGACTGTGAGTGCGGTGACTGTGAGTGTGATGACTGTGAGTGTGGTGACTGTGAGTGCGGTGACTGTGATGTGATGACTGTGAGTGCGGTGACTGTGAGTGTGATGACTGTGAGTGTGGTGACTGTGAGTGCGGTGACTGTGAGTGCGGTGACTGTGAGTGTGATGACTGTGAGTGTGATGACTGTGAGTGTGATGACTGTGAGTGTGATGACTGTGAGTGTGGTGACTGTGAGTGTGATGACTGTGAGTGTGGTGACTGTGAGTGTGGTGACTGTGAGTGCGGTGACTGTGAGTGTGACTGTGAGTGTGATGACTGTGAGTGTGGTGACTGTGAGTGCGGTGACTGTGAGTGTGGTGACTGTGAGTGCGGTGACTGTGAGTGTGGTGACTGTGAGTGCGGTGACTGTGAGTGTGATGACTGTGAGTGTGGTGACTGTGAGTGCGGTGACTGTGAGTGTGGTGACTGTGAGTGTGGTGACTGTGAGTGTGGTGACTGTGAGTGTGATGACTGTGAGTGTGGTGACTGTGAGTGCGGTGACTGTGAGTGCGGTGACTGTGAGTGCGGTGACTGTGAGTGGTGTGACTGTGAGTGTGGTGACTGTGAGTGTGGTGACTGTGAGTGAGGTGACTGTGAGTGCGGTGACTGTGAGTGTGGTGACTGTGAGTGTGGTGACTGTGAGTGCGGTGACTGTGAGTGCGGTGACTGTGAGTGCGGTGACTGTGAGTGCGGTGACTGTGAGTGTGGTGACTGCGAGTGTGATGACTGTGAGTGTGGTGACTGTGAGTGCGGTGACTGTGAGTGTGGTGACTGTGAGTGTGGTGACTGTGAGTGCGGTGACTGTGAGTGCGGTGACTGTGAGTGTGGTGACTGTGAGTGCGGTGACTGTGAGTGCGGTGACTGTGAGTGCGATGACTGTGAGTGTGATGACTGTGAGTGCGGTGACTGTGAGTGTGATGACTGTGAGTGTGATGACTGTGAGTGCGGTGACTGTGAGTGTGATGACTGTGAGTGTGGTGACTGTGAGTGCGGTGACTGTGAGTGCGGTGACTGTGAGTGTGATGACTGTGAGTGCGGTGACTGTGAGTGCGGTGACTGTGAGTGCGATGACTGTGAGTGCGATGACTGTGAGTGCGGTGACTGTGAGTGCGATGACTGTGAGTGCGGTGACTGTGAGTGTGATGACTGTGAGTGTGATGACTGTGAGTGTGATGACTGTGAGTGTGATGACTGTGAGTGTGATGACTGTGAGTGCGGTGACTGTGAGTGAGGTGACTGTGAGTGTGGTGACTGTGAGTGTGATGACTGTGAGTGCGATGACTGTGAGTGTGGTGACTGTGAGTGTGGTGACTGTGAGTGTGATGACTGTGAGTGTGATGACTGTGAGTGTGGTGACTGTGAGTGTGGTGACTGTGAGTGCGGTGACTGTGAGTGCGGTGACTGTGAGTGCGGTGACTGTGAGTGCGGTGACTGTGAGTGCGGTGACTGTGAGTGTGATGACTGTGAGTGCGGTGACTGTGAGTGCGGTGACTGTGAGTGTGATGACTGTGAGTGTGATGACTGTGAGTGTGGTGACTGTGAGTGTGATGACTGTGAGTGTGGTGACTGTGAGTGCGGTGACTGTGAGTGTGGTGACTGTGAGTGCGATGACTGTGAGTGTGGTGACTGTGAGTGTGGTGACTGTGAGTGTGATGACTGTGAGTGTGGTGACTGTGAGTGTGATGACTGTGAGTGCGGTGACTGTGAGTGTGGTGACTGTGAGTGTGATGACTGTGAGTGTGATGACTGTGAGTGTGGTGACTGTGAGTGTGATGACTGTGAGTGTGGTGACTGTGAGTGTGGTGACTGTGTGTGCGGTGACTGCGAGTGCGGTGACTGTGAGTGTGGTGACTGTGAGTGTGGTGACTGTGAGTGTGATGACTGTGAGTGTGGTGACTGTGAGTGTGGTGACTGTGAGTGTGATGACTGTGAGTGTGGTGACTGTGAGTGTGATGACTGTGAGTGTGGTGACTGTGAGTGCGGTGACTGTGAGTGCGGTGACTGTGAGTGCGGTGACTGTGAGTGCGGTGACTGTGAGTGTGATGACTGTGAGTGTGATGACTGTGAGTGCGGTGACTGTGAGTGCGGTGACTGTGAGTGCGGTGACTGTGAGTGCGGTGACTGTGTGTGCGGTGACTGTGAGTGCGGTGACTGTGAGTGCGGTGACTGTGTGTGTGGTGACTGTGAGTGCGGTGACTGTGAGTGCGGTGACTGTGAGTGCGGTGACTGTGTGTGTGGTGACTGTGAGTGCGGTGACTGTGAGTGCGGTGACTGTGAGTGCGGTGACTGTGAGTGCGGTGACTGTGAGTGTGGTGACTGTGAGTGCGGTGACTGTGAGTGCGGTGACTGTGAGTGCGGTGACTGTGTGTGGTGACTGTGAGTGTGGTGACTGTGAGTGTGGTGACTGTGAGTGCGGTGACTGTGAGTGCGGTGACTGTGAGTGTGGTGACTGTGAGTGCGGTGACTGTGAGTGTGGTGACTGTGAGTGTGGTGACTGTGAGTGTGGTGACTGTGAGTGCGGTGACTGTGAGTGCGGTGACTGTGAGTGTGGTGACTGTGAGTGCGGTGACTGTGAGTGCGGTGACTGTGAGTGTGACTGTGAGTGCGGTGACTGTGAGTGCGGTGACTGTGAGTGAGGTGACTGTGAGTGCGGTGACTGTGAGTGCGGTGACTGTGAGTGTGGTGACTGTGAGTGCGGTGACTGTGAGTGTGGTGACTGTGAGTGAGGTGACTGTGAGTGCGGTGACTGTGAGTGCGGTGACTGTGTGTGCGGTGACTGTGAGTGCGGTGACTGTGAGTGCGGTGACTGTGTGTGCGGTGACTGTGAGTGCGGTGACTGTGAGTGCGGTGACTGTGAGTGTGGTGACTGTGAGTGTGATGACTGTGAGTGTGATGACTGTGAGTGTGATGACTGCGAGTGCGGTGACTGTGTGTGTGGTGACTGTGAGTGCGGTGACTGTGAGTGCGGTGACTGCGAGTGTGATGACTGTGAGTGCGGTGACTGCGAGTGCGGTGACTGCGAGTGTGGTGACTGTGAGTGCGGTGACTGCGAGTGCGGTGACTGTGAGTGCGGTGACTGCGAGTGTGATGACTGCGAGTGCGGTGACTGTGAGTGCGGTGACTGCGAGTGTGGTGACTGTGAGTGCGGTGACTGCGAGTGCGGTGACTGTGAGTGCGGTGACTGCGAGTGTGGTGACTGTGAGTGTGGTGACTGCGAGTGTGGTGACTGTGAGTGCGGTGACTGCGAGTGCGGTGACTGCGAGTGCGGTGACTGCGAGTGCGGTGACTGTGAGTGCGGTGACTGCGAGTGTGGTGACTGTGAGTGCGGTGACTGCGAGTGTGATGACTGTGAGTGCGGTGACTGCGAGTGCGGTGACTGTGAGTGTGGTGACTGTGAGTGCGGTGACTGCGAGTGCGGTGACTGTGAGTGCGGTGACTGTGAGTGCGGTGACTGTGAGTGCGGTGACTGCGAGTGCGTGACTGTGAGTGTGATAACTGCGAGTGCGGTGACTGTGAGTGCGGTGACTGTGAGTGTGATAACTGCGAGTGTGGTGACTGTGAGTGCGGTGACTGTGAGTGTGATAACTGCGAGTGCGGTGACTGTGAGTGCGGTGACTGTGAGTGTGATAACTGCGAGTGTGGTGACTGTGAGTGGTGACTGTGAGTGTGATAACTGCGAGTGCGGTGACTGTGAGTGTGGTGACTGTGAGTGTGATAACTGCGAGTGTGGGACTGTGAGTGCGGTGACTGTGAGTGCGGTGACTGCGAGTGCGGTGACTGTGAGTGTGGTTACTGTGAGTGCGGTGACTGTGAGTGCGGTGACTGTGAGTGCGGTGACTGTGAGTGCGGTGACTGTGAGTGCGGTAACTGCGAGTGCGGTGACTGCGAGTGCGGTGACTGTGAGTGCGGTGACTGTGAGTGTGGTGACTGTGAGTGCGGTGACTGTGAGTGCGGTGACTGTGAGTGCGGTGACTGTGAGTGCGGTGACTGCGAGTGCGGTGACTGTGAGTGCGGTGACTGTGAGTGCGGTGACTGTGAGTGTGGTGACTGTGAGTGCGGTGACTGTGAGTGCGGTGACTGCGAGTGTGTGACTGTGAGTGCGGTGACTGCGAGTGCGGTGACTGTGAGTGCGGTGACTGCGAGTGCGGTGACTGTGAGTGCGGTGACTGCGAGTGTGGTGACTGTGAGTGCGGTGACTGTGAGTGTGGTGACTGTGAGTGTGATGACTGTGAGTGTGGTGACTGTGAGTGCGGTGACTGTGAGTGCGGTGACTGTGAGTGCGGTGACTGTGTGTGCGGTGACTGTGTGTGCGGTGACTGTGAGTGCGGACTGTGTGTGCGTGACTGTGTGTGCGGTGACTGTGAGTGCGGTGACTGCGAGTGCGGTGACTGTGAGTGCGGTGACTGTGAGTGCGGTGACTGCGAGTGCGGTGACTGTGTGTGCGGTGACTGTGAGTGCGGTGACTGTGAGTGCGGTGACTGTGTGTGCGGTGACTGTGAGTGCGGTGACTGTGAGTGCGGTGACTGTGTGTGCGGTGACTGTGAGTGCGGTGACTGTGTGTGCGGTGACTGTGTGTGCGGTGACTGTGAGTGCGGTGACTGTGAGTGCGGTGACTGTGTGTGCGGTGACTGTGTGTGCGGTGACTGTGAGTGCGGTGACTGTGTGTGCGGTGACTGTGTGTGCGGTGACTGTGAGTGCGGTGACTGTGAGTGCGGTGACTGTGTGTGCGGTGACTGCGAGTGCGGTGACTGTGAGTGCGGTGACTGTGAGTGCGGTGACTGTGAGTGCGGTGACTGTGTGTGCGGTGACTGTGAGTGCGGTGACTGTGAGTGCGGTGACTGCGAGTGCGGTGACTGTGAGTGCGGTGACTGTGAGTGAGGTGACTGTGAGTGCGGTGACTGCGAGTGCGGTGACTGCGAGTGCGATGACTGTGAGTGTGGTGACTGTGAGTGAGGTGACTGTGAGTGCGGTGACTGTGAGTGTGATGACTGCGAGTGCGATGACTGTGAGTGTGGTGACTGTGAGTGCGGTGACTGCGAGTGCGGTGACTGTGAGTGCGATGACTGTGTGTGCGGTGACTGTGTGTGCGGTGACTGTGAGTGTGGTGACTGTGAGTGCGGTGACTGTGAGTGTGGTGACTGTGAGTGCGGTGACTGTGAGTGTGGTGACTGTGAGTGCGGTGACTGTGAGTGTGGTGACTGTGAGTGCGGTGACTGTGAGTGTGGTGACTGTGAGTGTGGTGACTGTGAGTGCGGTGACTGTGAGTGCGGTGACTGTGAGTGTGGTGACTGTGAGTGCGGTGACTGCGAGTGCGGTGACTGCGAGTGCGGTGACTGTGAGTGCGATGACTGTGTGCGGTGACTGTGTGTGCGGTGACTGTGGTGGTGTGTGACGTGAGTGTGACTGTGAGTGTGGTGACTGTGAGTGCGGTGACTGTGAGTGTGGTGACTGTGAGTGCGGTGACTGTGTGTGCGGTGACTGTGAGTGTGGTGACTGTGAGTGCGGTGACTGTGTGTGCGGTGACTGTGAGTGCGGTGACTGTGAGTGCGGTGACTGTGAGTGCGGTGACTGTGAGTGCGGTGACTGCGAGTGCGGTGACTGTGAGTGCGGTGACTGCGAGTGCGGTGACTGCGAGTGCGGTGACTGTGAGTGCGGTGACTGTGAGTGCGGTGACTGTGAGTGCGGTGACTGCGAGTGTGATGACTGTGAGTGCGGTGACTGTGAGTGCGGTGACTGCGAGTGCGGTGACTGCGAGTGCGGTGACTGTGAGTGTGATGACTGTGAGTGCGGTGACTGCGAGTGCGGTGACTGTGAGTGCGGTGACTGTGAGTGTGATGACTGTGAGTGCGGTGACTGTGAGTGCGGTGACTGTGAGTGCGGTGACTGTGAGTGTGGTGACTGTGAGTGCGGTGACTGTGAGTGTGATGACTGTGAGTGTGATGACTGTGAGTGCGGTGACTGTGAGTGTGATGACTGCGAGTGCGGTGACTGTGAGTGTGATGACTGTGAGTGTGGTGACTGTGAGTGTGGTGACTGTGAGTGTGGTGACTGTGAGTGCGGTGACTGTGAGTGTGATGACTGTGAGTGTGATGACTGTGAGTGCGGTGACTGTGAGTGCGATGACTGCGAGTGCGGTGACTGTGAGTGTGGTGACTGTGAGTGCGGTGACTGTGAGTGTGATGACTGTGAGTGCGGTGACTGTGAGTGCGGTGACTGTGAGTGCGGTGACTGCGAGTGCGGTGACTGCGAGTGCGGTGACTGTGAGTGCGGTGACTGTGAGTGCGGTGACTGTGAGTGCGGTGACTGTGAGTGCGGTGACTGTGAGTGCGGTGACTGTGAGTGCGGTGACTGTGTGGTGACTGTGCGGTGACTGTGAGTGCGGTGACTGTGAGTGCGGTGACTGTGTGGTGACTGTGCGGTGACTGTGAGTGCGTGACTGTGTGCGATGTGCACATGCGTTGTGTTTTAAGATGCCGTGCACCTCACCGTTCTTG
>NW_026891601.1:0-25536 GCF_015708825.2 Lethenteron reissneri
GTGACACACACACAGTGACACACAGTGACACACACACACAGTGACACACACACAGTGACACACACACAAACCTTGTTTCTTCCAGGTTCCTCCATAGATGTTGTAGCGGCACCACCACCATCACCACCATCACCACCATCACCACCACCATCACCACCATCACCACCACCACCCTGCACACATCACCACCATCATCATCATCAACATCACCACCATCATAACCATCATCACCATCACCACCACCACATCATCACCACCACCATCACCACCACCCTGCACACACCACCATCACCACCATCACCACCATCACCACCACCATCATCACCACCACCCTGCACACACCACCATCACCACCACCACCATCACCACCATCACCACCATCACCACCATCATAACCATCATCACCATCACCACCACCACCATCATCACCACCACCATCACCACCACCCTGCACACACCACCATCACCACCACCACCATCACCACCATCACCACCATCACCACCACCTCCACCACCATCACCACCACCATCACCACCATCACCACCATCACCACCACAACCATCACCACCATCACAACCATCACCACCATCACCACCACACCACCACCACCATCACCACCATCACCACCATCACCACCACCATCACCACCATCACAACCATCACCACCATCACCACCATCACCACCATCACCACCATCACCACCACCACCATCACCACCATCACCACCACCATCACCACCCCATCACCACCATCACCACCATCACCACCACCATCACCATCACCACCACCACCACCACCACCACCATCACCACCACCATCACCACCATCACCACCATCACCACCACAACCATCACCACCATCACCACCACCATCACCACCATCACCATCACCACCACCACCATCACCACCATCACCTCCTCCACGTGAGTCATGTCGATGGCGTTCATGAACGAGTCCGTGTCGTCAAAACCATCCACGTCCTCCTGACACCTGGGACACGGGGAGACACGTGGGAGACACGGGGAGACATGGGGGAGACACGGGGGAGACACGGGGGAGACACGGGGGAGACACGGGGAGGAGACACGGGGGGAGACACACGGGGAGACACGGGGGGAGACACGGGGGAGACACGGGGGGGGGGGTGTCAGGGTGAGTGTTGGAGGTAAGGATGGTGAGAGGTGAGTGGGCTGGTGAATGGCCTGGTGAGTGGGACGGTGAGTAGGAGGTGAGTGGGTGGTGAGTGGGGTGGTGGGTGGGTGGGTGGGTGAGTGGGTAGGTGGGTGAGTGGGTGGATGGTGAGTGGTGAGGGTGGGTGAGTGAGTGGGTAAGTGGGTGAGTGAGTGGGTAAGTGGGTGAGTGAGTGGGTGTGTGGGATGGTGAGTGAGATGGTGAGTGGGTGAGTGAGTGAGTGGGTGTGGTGGGTGGGTGGGTGAGTGGGTGAGTGGGTATGTGGGTGAGTGAGTGGGTGAGTGGTTGGGTGAGTGGTTGGGTGAGTGAGTGGGTGGGTAAGTGGGTGAGTGAGTGGCTGGGTGAGTGGGTGAGTGGCTGGGTGAGTGGGTGAGTGGGTGGGTGGGTGAGTGTGGGTGAGTGGCTGGGTGGTGAGTGAGTGGCTGGGTGAGTGGGGAGTGGGTGGGTGGGTGAGTGAGTGGGTGAGTGGGTGGGTGGGTGAGTGGGTGGGTGAGTGGGTGAGTGGGTGAGTGTATCCTCACCGCCCTGGAGAATCGAAGTGGATGGAGACTGGGTAGTTTGACGACTCTGCAAACGGCAACATTCCCTGCAGACAAGCAAGAGACCCACATAGACCCACAGAAACCCACGGAGACTCACAGAGACACACAGAGACCCCAGAGACCCATAGAGTCACACAGAGACCCACAGAGACCCAAAGAGAGACCCCAGAGATACACAGAGACCCAGAGACCCCCAAAAGACCCACAGAGACCCAAAAAGACACATCGAGACCTACACACACACAGTCACACACACAGTGACACACACACACACACAGTGACACACACACACACAGTGACACACTGTGTGTGTGACACACAAAGATAAAAAGACAAAGATCCCCCATATAGCCTTAACAGACGTAGGGGCAAGTGCTGTTAGCGAGCACCTATGAAGGCCGCAACGGTACACGAGGGGGTGGGTGGCCAGCACCACGCCCGACCGCCTTTGTCTCCCCAGTGGCGATGTTTACACACCACACTAGGTACTCATTTTAGGCTGAGTCGACCTAGGGGAGGCCCAGGACCGGTTCAGATAATCGTCACTGGTGTTGGCCGTGAGCGGGAATCGAACCCTCGCTAGGTTCATAGCGCAGCGCGCTAACCGCTACACTATCGCTCCCCACCATCACCAGTGACCACACACACAGTGACACACACACACAGTGACACACACACAGTGACACACACAGTGACACACACAGTGACACACACGTGACACACACCAGTGACACACACAGTGACACACACACAGTGACACACACAGTGACACACACAGTGACACACACACAGTGACACACACACACAGTGACACACTCAGTGACACACACAGTGACACACTCAGTGACACACACACAGTGACACACACAGTGACACACACAGTGACACACAAACAGTGACACACACAGTGACACACACACACAGTGACACACACACACAGTGACACACACAGTGACACACACACAAACCTTGTTTC
The DNA here is from genome assembly GCF_015708825.2 of Lethenteron reissneri. Taxonomy (NCBI): domain Eukaryota; kingdom Metazoa; phylum Chordata; class Hyperoartia; order Petromyzontiformes; family Petromyzontidae; genus Lethenteron; species Lethenteron reissneri. Next base: position 2,711 of record NW_026891601.1, read on the forward strand.
TTCCAGGTTCCTCCATAGATGTTGTAGCGGCACCACCACCATCACCACCATCACCACCATCACCACCACCCTGCACACACCACCACCATCATCACCATCACCACCACCACCACCCATCACCACCATCACCATCACCACCATCACCATCACCACCATCACCACCATCACCACACCACCATCATCACCACCCTGCACACACCACCACCATCATCACCATCACCACCACCATCATCACCACCATCACACCACCATCACCACCACCCTGCACACACCACTACCATCATCACCATCACCACCACCACCACCATCATCACCAACACCATCACCACCACCCTGCATACACCACCACACCACCACCACCATCACCAACACCACCACCATCACCATCATCACCATCACCACCATCACCACACCCCCATCACCACCACCACCATCACCACCACCTCCACACCATCACCACCATCACCACCATCACCACCACAACCATCACCACCATCACAATCATCACCACCATCACCACCATCACCACCACCATCACCATCACCACCATCACCACCACCTCCACCACCATCACCACCACCACCATCACCACTATCACCACCATCACCACCACAACCATCACCACCACCATCACCACAATCACCATCACCACCACCATCACCTCCTCCACGTGAGTTATGTTGATGGCGTTCATGAACGAGTCCGTGTCGTCAAAACCATCCACGTCCTCCTGACACCTGGGACACGGGGAGACACGGGGAGACACGGGGGGAGACACAGGGAGTAGACACGGGGGGGACACGGGGGGAGACACGGGAAGGAGACACGGGGAGGAGACACGGGGGGAGACACGGGGGGAGACACGGGGATACACGGGGAGACACGGTGAGGAGACACGGGGAGGAGACACGGGGAGACACGGGGAGACACGGGGAGACACGGGGAGACACGGGGACATGGGGGAGACACGGGGAGGAGACACGGGGAGATAAACGGGGAGACACGGGGAGACACGGGGAGGAGACACGGGGGGAGACACGGGGGGGGGGTGTCAGGGTGAGTGGTGAGTGGGGGTGAGTGGAATGGTGAGTGGGAGGGTGAGTGGGCTGGTGAGTGGGAGGTGAGTGGGGTGGTGAGTGGGGTGGTGAGTGGGTGGGTGGGTGAGTGGGTAGGTGGGTGAGTGGGTGGATGAGTGAGTGGGTGAGTGGGTGGGTGAGTGAGTGGTAAGTGGGAGTGAGTGGGTAAGTGGGTGAGTGAGTGGGTGTGGGATGGTGAGTGAGATGGTGATGGGTGAGTGAGTGGGTGGGTGAGTGGCTGGGTGAGTGGGTGAGTGGCTGGGTGAGTGGGTGAGTGGTGGGTGAGTGGGTGGGTGGGTGAGAGGCTGGGTGAGTGAGTGAGTGGCTGGGTGAGTGGGTGAGTGGGTGGGTGGGTGAGTGAGTGGGTGAGTGGGTGGGTGGGTGAGTGGGTGGGTGAGTGGGTGAGTGGGTGAGTGTATCCTCACCGCCCTGGGGAATCGAAGTGGATGGAGACTGGGTAGTTTGACGACTCTGCAAACAGCAACAGTCCCTGCAGACACGCAAGAGACACGCAGAGACACACAGAGACACACAGAGGCACACAGAGACTCACAAAGACTCACAAAGACTCACAGAGACACACAGAGACTCACAGAGACCCACAGAGACACGCAGAGACACACAGAGACCCACAGAGAGACACACAGAGACACACAGAGACTTACAGAGACACACAGAGACGCACAGAGACACACGGAGACACACGGAGACACACGGAGACACGCAGAGACACGCAGAGACATACAGAGACCCACAGAGACCCACGAGACACACAGAGACCCATAGAGACACAGAGATTCACAGAGACACACAGAGACACACAGAGACTCACAGAGACACACAGATACATGCGGAGACACACAGAGGCACACGGAGACAAGAGACACACAGAGACACACAGAGGCACACGGAGACACACAGAGACACGCGGAGACACACAGAGACACACAGAGACACGCCAGAGACACACAGAGACCCACAGAGACTTACAGAAACACACAGGGACACACACAGACCCACAGAGACACACAGACCCACAGAGACCCCACAAAGACTCACAGAGACCACACAGAGACACACCAGAGACCCACAGAGAACCCCACAGAGACACACAGAGACCCACAGAGAACCCCACAGAGAACACACAGAGACCCATAGAGAACCCACAGAGAACCATAGAGTCCCACAGAGACACGGAGACCCACAGAGACTCATAAAGACCACAGAGGACCCACAGAGACCCACGGAGACACAGAGAGACCCCCACAGAGACCCACAGAGGCCCACAGAGACACAGAGACCCACAGAGACTCACAGAGACCCACAGAGACCCACGGAGACCCACGGAGACCCACAGAGACCCACAGAGACCCACAGAGACCCATAGAGTCACAAAGAGACCCACAGAGAGACCCACAGAGTCACACAGAGACCCACAGAGACCCCCAAAGAGACCCACAGAGACCCAAAGAGACACATCGAGACTACACACACACAGTGACACACACACACAGTGACACACACACACAGTGACACACACACACACAGTGACACACACACAGTGACACACACACACAGTGACACACACACAGTGACACACACACACAGTGACACACACAGTGACACACACACACACAGTGACACACACACAGTGACACACACACAACAGTGAAACACACACACAGTGACACACACACAAACCTTGTTTCTTCCAAGTTCCTCCATAGATGTTGTAGCGCACCACCACCATTACCAACCATCATCACCACCATCATCACCATCACCACCACCCTGCACCACACCACCATCATCACCATCACCATCATCACCACCACCTCCACCATCACCACCACCACAACCATCATCAACCACCACCACATCTACCACCACCACCTCTACCACCACCACCTCCCACCACCACCACCATCACCATCACCTCCACCACCACCACCACCACCTCCAGCACCACCACCACCTCCATCACCACCACCACCTCCACCATCATCACCACCACCACCATCACCACCACCACCTCCACCACCATCATCACCACCACCATCACCAACATCATCACCATCACCACCATCACCACCACCACCATCACCACCATCACCACCACCATCACCACCATCACCACCACAACCATCACCACCACCATCACCACCATCACCATCACCACCATCACCTCCTCCAATTGAGTCATGTCGATGGCGTTCATGAACGAGTCCGTGTCGTCAAAACCATCCACGTCCTCCTGACACTGGACACGGGGAGACAGGGGGAGACACGGGGAGACACGGGGGGACAGCGGGGAGACACGGGGAGACACGGGGAGACACGGGGAGGAGACACGGGGAGGAGACACGGGGAGACACAGGGAGACACGGGGAGACACGGGGAGACACAAGGAGACACGGGGGAGACACGGTGAGGAGACACGGGGAGACACGGAGAGACACGGGGAGACACGGGGGAGACACAGGTAGACACGGGAGACACGGGGGAGACACGGGGAAGAGACACGGGGGAGATACGGCGGGGACACGGGGAGACACGGGGAGGAGACACGGGGGAGAGCACGGGGGGGGGGGGGAGACACGGGGGGGGGGACACGGGGGGGGGGTGGGGTGTCAGGGTGAGTGTTGGAGGTAAGGATGGTGAGTGGTGAGTGGGGGGTGAGTGGGAGGGTGAGTGAGTGGGTGGGTGGAGTGAGTGGGTGGGTGAATGAGTGGGTAAGGGGTTGAGTGAGTGAGTGGGTAAGTGGGTGAGTGAGTGGGTGAGTGAGTGAGTGAGTGGGTGAGTGATTGAGTGAGTGGGTAAATGGGTGAGTGAGTGGGTGTGTGGGATGGTGAGTGGGTGAGTGAGTGGGTGGGTGAGTGGGTGGGTGGTGGGTGGGTGGGTGAGTGGGTGGGTGGGTGAGTGGGTGGGTAAGTGGGTGAGTGAGTGGGTGGGTGTGTGGGATGGTGAGTGAGATGGTGAGTGGGTGAGTGAGTGGCTGGGTGAGTGGGTGAGTGAGTGGGTGAGTGAGTGAGTGGAGGTGTGGGATGGTGAGTGAGATGGTGAGGTGGGTGAGTGAGTGGGTGGGTGAGTGGGTGGGTGGGTGAGTGAGTGGGTGAGTGGGTGGGTGAGTGAGTGGGTGAGTGGGTGGGTGGGTGAGTGGGTGGGTGAGTGGGTGAGTGGGTGAGTGTATCCTCACCCGCCCTGGGGAATCGAAGTGGATGGAGACTGGGTAGTTTGACGACTCTGCAAACGGCAACATTCCCTGCAGACAAGCAAGAGACACGCAGAGACACACAGAGACACACAGAGACACGCAGAGACAGACAGAGACACACAGATACATGTGGAGACATGTGAAGACACACAGAGACACGCAGAGAACGACAGAGACACACATAGACCCCCACAAAGACTCACAGAGACCCACAGAGACACACAGAGACCCACAGATACACACAGAGACCCACAGAGACCCACAGAGACTCACAGAGACACACCGAGACCCATAGAGTCCCACAGAGACACAGAGACCCACAGAGACCCACAGAGAGATTGAGAGAGAGAATACAACACATCACATCACTCACATCACATCACTCACATCACATCACACAGAGAGAGAAGAACACAATGTCGAGAATACAACACATCACACTGTGAGTCTCAGTGATTAACACTGAACCCTGTGGGAGCCTCAGTCTGGCTCTGTGAGTCTCAGTGATTGACACTGAACCCTGTGGGAGCCTCAGTCTGGCTCTGTGAGTCTCAGTGATTGACACTGAACCTTGTGGGAGCCTTAGTCTGGCTCTGTGAGTCTCAGTGATTAACACTGAACCCTGTGGGAGCCTCAGTCTGGCTCTGTGAGTCTTAGTGATTAACACTGAAACCCTGTGGGAGCCTTAGTCTGGCTCTGTGAGTCTCAGTGATTAACACTGAACCCTGTGGGAGCCTCAGTCTGGCTCTGTGAGTCTCAGTGATTGACACTGAACCCTGTGGGAGCCTCAGTCTGGCTCTGTGAGTCTCAGTGATTGACACTGAACCTTGTGGGAGCCTTAGTCTGGCTCTGTGAGTCTCAGTGATTAACACTGAACCCTGGGGAGCCTCAGTCTGGCTCTGTGAGTCTTAGTGATTAACACTGAACCCTGTGGGAGCCTTAGTCTGGCTCTGTGAGTCTCAGTGATTAACACTGAACCCTGTGGGAGCCTCAGTCTGGCTCTGTGAGTCTCGGTGATTAACACTGAACCCTGTGGGAGCCTTAGTCTGGCTCTGTGAGTCTCAGTGATTGACACTGAACCCTGTGGGAGCCTTAGTCTGGCTCTGTGAGTCTCAGTGATTAACACTGAACCCTGTGGGAGCCTTAGTCTGGCTCTGTGAGTCTCAGTGATTAACACTCAACCCTGTGGGAGCCTCAGTCTGGCTCTGTGAGTCTCGGTGATTAACACTGAACCCTGTGGGAGCCTTAGTCTGGCTCTGTGAGTCTCAGTGATTAACACTGAAACCTGACCCACAGAGACCCACAGAGACACACAGAGACTCACAGAGACCCACAGAGACCCACAGAGACTCACAGAGACACACAGAGACACACAGAGACCCACAGAGACACACAGAGACCTACAGAGACACACGGAGACCCACAGAGACACGCAGAGACATGCAGAGACGCACAAAGACACTCAGAGATGCACGGAGACACACAGACACAGTGAGACACGCAGAGACACACAGACACACGCAGAGACACACAGAGACACACAGAGACACACAGAGACACACAGAGACACACAGAGACACAGATAGACACGGAGACACACAGAGACAGAGTGGAGAGACACGGAGACCCACAGATACATGCAGAGACACACATAGATCCACAGAGACCTACAGAGACACACAGAGACACACAGAGACCCATAGAGACACACAGAGATTCACAGAGACACACAGAGACGGACAGAGAGACCCGCAGAGACTCACAGAGACACGCAGAGACACGCAGAGACACGCAGAGACACACAGAGAGACACAGACACCCACAGAGACCCCCACAAAGACTCACAGAGACCCACAGACACACACAGAGACCCACAGAGAACCCCACAGAGACACACAGAGACCCACAGAGACACACAGAGACCCACAGAGACACACAGAGAGACACAGAGACCCACCGAGACCCCCACAAAGACTCACAGAGACCCACAGAGACACACAGAGACCCACAGAGAACCCCACAGAGACACACAGAGATACACAGAGACCTACAGAGACTCATAGAGACCCACAGAGACCCACAGAGACCCACGGAGACACAGAGAGACCCCCACAGAGACCCACAGAGACCCACAGAGACCCATAGAGTCCCACAGAGACACAGAGACCCACAAAGACTCATAGAGACCCACAGAGACCCACGGAGACCCACAGAGACCCACGGAGACCCACAGAGACACACAGAGACCCACAGAGACCACCAAAGAGACCCACAGAGACCCAAAGAGAAACATCGAGACTACACACATACAGTGACACACACACACAGTGACACACACACAGTGACACACAAAGATAAAGATCCCCCGTATAGCCTGAACAGACTGTAGGGGCAAGTGCTGTTAGCGAGCACCTATGAAGGCCGGAACGGTACACGAGGGGGTGGGTGGCCAGCACCACGCCCGACCGCCTTTGTCTCCCTAGTGGCAATGTTTACACACCGCACCAGGTACTCATTTAAGGCTGAGTCGACCTAGGAGAGGCCCAGGACCGGTTCAGATAATCGTCACTGGTGTTAGCCGTGAGCGGGAATCGAACCCGGGTCGCCAGGTTCATAGCGCAGCGCGCTAACCACTACACTATCGCTCCCCACAGTGACACACACACACACAGTGACACACACACAGTGACACACACACACAGTGACACACACACACAGTGACACACACACACAGTGACACACACACACAGTGACACACACAGTGACACACACACAGTGACACACACAGTGACACACACACACAGGGACACACACACACAGTGACACACACACAAACCTTGTTTCTTCCAAGTTTCTCCATAGATGTTGTAGCGGCACCACCAACATCACCACCACCATCATCACCACCATCATCACCACCACCATCACCACCACCCTGCACACACCACCATCATCACCACCACCATCATCACCACTACCACCATCACCACCACCACCACCATCATCACCACCACCACATCTACCACCACCACCTCTACCACCACCACCACCACCTCCACTACCTCCACCACCACCACCATCACCATCACCTCCACCACCACCACCACCTCCAGCACCACCACCACCATCACCACCTCCACCATCATCACCACCACCACCATCATCACCACCACCACCTCCACCACCATCATCATCACCACCATCACCACCACCTCCATCACCACCACCACCTCCACCACCATCATCACCACCACCACCATCACCAACATCATCACCACCATCACCACCACCACCATCACCACCATCACCACCACCATCACCACCATCACCACCACCACCATCACCACCATCATCATCACCACCATCATCACCACCATCACCACCATCACCACCACCATCACCACCATCATCATCACCACCATCACCACCATCACCACCTCAACCACCATCATCACCACCACCATCACCACCACCATCACCACCATCACCACCATCACCACCACCATCACCACCATCACCTCCTCCACGTGAGTCATGTCGATGGCGTTCATGAACGAGTCCGTGTCGTCAAAACCATCCACGTCCTCCTGACACCTGGGACACGGGGAGACACGGTGAGACACGCGGGGACACGGGGAGACACGGAGGAGACACGGGGGAGACACGGGGAGACACGGGGAGGAGACACGGGGGAGACACGGGGAGGAGACACGGGGGAGACACGGGGGGAGACACGGGGAGACACGGGGGAGACGCGGGGAGACGCGGGGAGACGCAGGGAGACGCGGGGAGACGCGGGGGAGACACGGGGGAGACACGGGGAGACACGGGGAGACACGGGGAGACACGGGGAGGAGACACGGGGGAGACACGGGGAGACACGGGGGAGACACGGGGGGAGACACGGGGGAGACACGCGGGGACACGGGGGAGACACGGGGAGACACGGGGAGGAGACACGGGGGGAGACACGGGGAGACACGGGGGAGACACGGGGGAGACACGGGGGAGACACGCGGGGACACGGGGGAGACACGGGGAGACACGGGGAGGAGACACGGGGGGAGACACGGGGGGGGGGGAGACACGGGGGGAGAGACACGGGGGGAGACACGGGGGGGGGACACGGGGGGGGGGAGACACGGGGGGAGAGACACGGGGGGAGAGACACGGGGGGGGAGACACGGGGGGGGGGGGTGTCAGGGTGAGTGTTGTAGGTAAGGATGGTGAGTGGTGAGTGGGGTGGTGAGTGGTGAGTGGGGGGTGAGTGGGGTGGTGAGTGGGTGGGTGAGTGAGTGGGTGAGTGGGTGGGTGTATGGGATGGTGAGTGAGTGGCTGGGTAAGTGGGTGGGTGAGTGGGTGAGTGGGTGAGCGTTTCCTCACCGCCCTGGGGAATCGAAGTGGATGGAGACTGGGTAGTTTGACGACTCTGCAAACGGCAACATTCCCTGCAGACAAGCAAGAGACACGCAGAGACACACAGAGACCCACGGAGACCCACAGAGACCCACAGAGACCCATAGAGACACACAGAGACCCACAGAGACCCCCAAAGAGAAACATCGAGACTACACACATACAGTGACACACACACACAGTGACACACACACACAGTGACACACACACAGTGACACACAAAGATAAAGATTCCCCATATAGCCTGAACAGACTGTAGGGGCAAGTGCTGTTAGCGAGCACCTATGAAGGCCGGAACGGTACACGAGGGGGTGGGTGGCCAGCACCACACCCGACCGCCTTTGTCTCCCTAGTGACGATGTTTACACACCGCACCAGGTACTCATTTAAGGCTGAGTCGACCTAGGGGAGGCCCAGGACCGGTTCAGATAATCGTCACTGGTGTTAGCCGTGAGCGGGAATCGAACCCGGGTCGCCAGGTTCATAGCGCAGCGCGCTAACCACTACACTATCGCTCCCCACAGTGACACACACACACACAGTGACACACACACACAGTGACACACACACACAGTGACACACACAGTGACACACACACACAGTGACACACACAGTGACACACACACACAGGGACACACACACACAGTGACACACACACAAACCTTGTTTCTTCCAAGTTCCTCCATAGATGTTGTAGCGGCACCACCACCATCACACCACCATCATCACCACCATCATCACCACCACCATCACCACCACCCTGCACACACCACCATCATCACCACCACCATCATCACCACCACCACCTCCACCATCACCACCACCACCACCATCATCACCACCACCACCACCACATCTACCACCACCACCTCAACCACCACCACCACCACCTCCACCACCACCACCACTACCTCCACCACCACCATCACCATCACCTCCACCACCACCACCACCTCCAGCACCACCACCACCTCCATCACCATCACCACCACCACCTCCACCATCATCACCACCACCACCACCATCACCACCACCACCTCCACCACCATCATCATCACCACCATCACCACCACCTCCATCACCACCTCCACCACCATCATCATCACCACCACCATCACCAACATCATCACCACCATCACCACCACCACCATCACCACCATCACCACCACCATCACCACCATCACCATCACCACCACCATCACCACCATCATCATCACCACCATCATCACCACCATCACCACCACCATCACCACCATCATCATCACCACCACCATCATCACCACTATCACCACCATCACCACCATCACCATCACCACCTCAACCACCATCATCACCACCACCATCACCACCACCATCATCACCACCACCATCACCACCACCATCACCACCACCATCACCACCACCTCCACCACCATCACCACCATCACCATCACCACCATCACCACCACACCATCACCTCCTCCACGTGAGTCATGTCGATGGCGTTCATGAACGAGTCCGTGTCGTCAAAACCATCCACGTCCTCCTGACACCTGGGACACGGGGAGACACGGGGGAGACACGGGGGAGACACGGGGAGACACGGGGAGACGCGGGGAGAAGACGCGGGGAGGAGACACGGGGGGAGACACGCGGGGGGGGACACGGGGGGGGGGGAGACACGGGGGGAGAGACACGGGGGGGGGAGACACGGGGGGGGGGGTGTCAGGGTGAGTGTTGTAGGTAAGGATGGTGAGTGGTGAGTGGGGGGTGAGTGGGATGGTGAGTGGGGTGGTGAGTGGGTGAGTGGGGGGGTGTGTGGGATGGTGAGTGAGATGGTGAGTGGGTGGGTGAGTGGGTGGGTGAGTGAGTGGATGAGTGGGTGGGTGAGTGAGTGGATGAGTGGGTGGGTGAGTGAGTGGGTGGGTAAGTGGGTGAGTGAGTGGCTGGGTAAGTGGGTGGGTGAGTGGGTGAGCGTTTCCTCACCGCCCTGGGGAATCGAAGTGGATGGAGACTGGGTAGTTTGACGACTCTGCAAACGGCAACATTCCCTGCAGACAAGCAAGAGACACGCAGAGACACACAGAGACACGCAGAGACTCACAGAGACACTCAGAGACACACAGAGACACACAGAGACACACAGAGACACACAGAGACACACAGAGACACACAGAGACACACAGAGACACACAGAGACACACAGAGACACTCAGAGACTCACAGAGACCCACAAGAGACACACAGAGACACACAGAGACCCATAGAGACACACAGAGACACACAGAGACCCATAGAGACACACAGAGATTCACAGAGACACGCAGAGACACACAGAGACACACAGAGACTCACAGAGACACACGGAGACACACGGAGACACGCAGAGACACACCAGAGACCCACAGAGACACACAGAGACACACGAAGAGACCCATAGAGACACACAGAGACACACAGAGACCCATAGAGACACACAGAGATTCACAGAGACACACAGAGACCCACAGAGACACACAGAGACACACAGAGACCCATAGAGACACACAGAGACACACAGAGACCCATAGAGACACACAGAGATTCACAGAGACACACAGAGACTCACAGAGACACACAGATACATGCGGAGACACACAGAGACACACGGAGACACTGAGACACACAGAGACACACAGAGACACGCAGAGACACACAGAGACTCAGAGACCCACAGAGACACACAGAGACTCACAGAGACCCACAGAGACACACCGAGACCCGCAGAGACACACAGAGACACACAGAGACTCACAGAGACACACAGAGACCCGCAGAGTTACCCCGCAGAGACTCACAGAGACCCACAGAGACACACAGAGACTCACAGAGACTCACAGAACTCCATAGAGACACACAGAGATTCAAGAGACCACAGAGACTCACAGAGACACACAGATACATGCGGAGACACACAGAGGTCACACGGAGACACTGAGACACACAGAGACACACAGAGACACGCAGAGACACACAGAGACTCAGAGACCCACAGAGCACACAGAGACGCAGCAGAGAACCCACAGAGACACACCGAGACCCGCAGAGACACACAGAGACACACAGAGACTCACAGAGACACACAAGACCCGCAGAGTACCCCGCAGAGACTCACAGAGACCCACAGAGACACACAGAGACTCACAGAGACTCACAGAGACCCACAGAGACACACAGAGAACCCCACAGAGGACTCACAAAGACACGAGAGACCCACAGTAGACACACAGAGACTCACAGAGACCCACAGAGACACAGAGACCCCACAGAGACTCATAGAGAGATTGAGAGAGAGGACGTCACATACACACAGCAAGATGGTGCACATCCAATGGAGAGATGGGGTCGCGTCATTTGACCATTCGCAGCACACACACAGATAGAGAGGACAACACGATGTAGAATACAACACATCACACACATCACATCACACAGAGAGAGAATACAACACATCACACTGTGAGTCTCAGTGATTAACACTGAACCCTGTGGGAGCCTCAGTCTGGCTCTGTGAGTCTCAGTGATTAACACTGAACCCTGTGGGAGCCTCAGTCTGGCTCTGTGAGTCTCGGTGATTAACACTGATCCCTGTGGGAGCCTCAGTCTGGCTCTGTGAGTCTCAGTGATTAACACTGAACCCTGTGGGAGCCTCAGTCTGGCTCTGTGAGTCTCAGTAATAACACTGAACCCTGTGGGAGCCTCAGTCTGGCTCTGTGAGTCTCAGTGTTAACACTGATCCCTGTGGGAGCCTCAGTCTGGCTCTGTGAGTCTCAGTGATCAACACTGAACCCTGTGGGAGCCTTAGTCTGGCTCTGTGAGTCTCAGTGATTACCACTGAACCCTGTGGGAGCCTTAGTCTGGCTCTGTGAGTCTCAGTGATTAACACTGAACCCTGTGGGAGCCTCAGTCTGGCTCTGTGAGTCTCAGTGATTAACACTGAACCCTGTGGGAGCCTCAGTCTGGCTCTGTGAGTCTCAGTGATTGACACTGAACCCTGTGGGAGCCTCAGTCTGGCTCTGTGAGTCTCAGTGATTAACACTGATCCCTGTGGGAGCCTCAGTCTGGCTCTGTGAGTCTCAGCGATTGACACTGAACCTTGTGAGAGCCTCAGTCTGGCTCTGTGAGTCTCAGTGATTAGCACTGAACCCTGTGGGAGCCTCAGTCTGGCTCTGTGAGTCTCAGTGATTGACACTGAACCTTGTGAGAGCCTCAGTCTGGCTCTGTGAGTCTCAGTGATTAACACTGAACCCTGTGGGAGCCTTAGTCTGGCTCTGTGAGTCTCAGTGATTAACACTGAACCCTGTGGGAGCCTCAGTCTGGCTCTGTGTAGTCTCAGTGATTGACACTGAACCTTGTTGGAGCCTCAGTCAGGCTCTGTGAGTCTCAGTGATTGACACTGAACCCTGTGGGAGCCTCAGTCTGGCTCTGTGAGTCTCAGTGATTAACACTGAACCGTGTGGGAGCCTCTGTCTGGCTCTGTGAGTCTCAGTGATTGACACTGAACCTTGTGTGAGTGAGTGAGTGACTGAGTGAGTGAGTGACTGACTGAGTGACTGAGTAAGTGACTGAGTGAGTGACTGAGTGACTGAGTGAGTGACTGAGTGACTGGCTGAGTGACTGGGTGAGTGAGTGACTGAGTGAGTGACTGAGTGGGTCAGTGACTGAGTGACTGATTGACTGAGTGACTGAGTGAATGAGTGAGTGACTGATTGACTGAGTGGCTGAGTGAGTGACTGACTGAGTGACGGAGTGAGTTGAGTGACTGAGTGAGTGACGGAGTGAGTGAGTGACTGAGTGAGTGAGTGACTGAGTGGTGGATGAGTGGGTGAGTGAGTGTTGGGTGAGTGAGTAGTGAGTTGAGTGAGTGGTGTGAGTGGGTGAGTGAGGGGGTGGGTGAGTGAAGGGTGGGGTGAGTGAGCGTGTGAGTGAGTGTGTGGTGTGTGTGTGAGTGAGTGTGTGAGTGAGTGGAGTGGGTGAGTGAGTGTGTGGGTGAGTGAGTGGGTGAGTGAGTGGGTGAGTGAGTGAGTGAGAGGGTGAGTGAGTGTGTGAGTGTGTTGGGTGAGAGAGAGAGTGAGTGGGTTGAGTGAGTGTGTGGGTGAGTGAGTAGGTGAGTGAGTGGTGTGTGAGTGGGTAAGTGAGTGAGTGGGTGAGTGGGTGAGTGTGTGAGTGTGTGGATGAGTGAGTGAGTGACATAGAGTGAGTGAGTGCTGACTGAGTGACGGAGTGAGTGAGTGGCTGAGTGAGTGACTGAGTGAGTGACTGAGTGAGTGTGTAATTGACTGAGTGAGTGACTGAGTGAGTGACTGAGTGAATGAGTGACTGACTGACTGAGTGGCTGAGTGACTGACTGAGTGAGGGAGTGAGTGAGTGAGTGACTGAGTGAGTGACTGAGTGAGTGAATAAGTGACTGAGTGAGTGGTTGAGTGGGTGAGTGAGTGGGTGAGTGAGTGGGTGAGTGTGTGGGTGAGTGGTGGGTGGGTGAGTGGGTGAGTGGGTGGGTGAGTGAGTGAGTGGGTGAGTGGGTGGGTGAGTGGGTGAGTGGGTGAGTGTGTGGATGAGTGGGTCAGTGAGTGAGTAGGTGAGTGATTGGGTGAGTGAGTGAGTGGTGAGTGACTGAGTCAGTGAGTGACTGATGACTGAGTGGGTGACTGAGTGAGTGACTGACTGAGTGAGTGACTGAGTGAGTGACTGACTGAGTGACTGAGTGGGTGAGTGACTGAGTGAGTGACTGAGTGAGTGACTGAGTAAGTGACTGACTGAGTGAGTGACTGATTGAGTGACTGAGTGACCGACTGAGTGACTGAGTGAGTGAGTGACTGAGTGACTGAGTGAGTGACTGAGTGAGTGACTGACTGAGTGACTGAGTGAGTGACTGAGTGACTGACTGACTGAGTGACTGAGTGAGTGACTGAGTGACTGAGTGACTGACTGAGTGACTGGGTGAGTGACTGCGTGACTGAGTGACTGAGTGGGTGACTGAGTGACTGAGTGAGTGAGTGACTGAGTGACTGACTGAGTGACTGACTGAGTGAGTGACTGAGTGAATGATGACTGACTGAATGACTGACTGAGTGAGTGAGTGACTGAGTGACTGGCTGAGTGACTGGGTGAGTGACTGAGTGAGTGACTGAGTGGGTGACTGAATGAGTGACTGAGTGAGTGACTGAGTGACTGACTGACTGAGTGACTAACTGAGTGGCTGAGTGAGAGAGTTGGTGAGTGGCTTAGTGGGTGAGTGAGTGAGTGGGTGAGTGTGTGAGTGTGTGAGTGAGTGGGTGAGTGAATCACCATCATCATAATCACCAACACCACCATCACCATCATCACCACCAACACCACCATCACCATCACCACCACCATCATCGCCACCAACACCACCATCATCATCATCACCACCATCACCACCATCACCACCACCACCATCACCACCACCATCACCACCACTGCCATCACCACCATCATCAATCAACAACCACCACCATCATCACCACCATCGCCATCCACCAACAATCACCACCACCATCACCGCCACCACCATCACCACCATCATCATCAGCATCACCACCACCATCATCACCACCATCACCATCATCACCACAATCACCACCACCATCACCGCCACCACCATCACCACCATCACCTCCACCACCATCACCACCACCATCACCACCACCACCACCATCATACACCACAATCACCACCACCATCACCGGCCATCACCATCACAACCATCATCATCACCACCACCATCATCACCACCATCACCTCCTCCACCACCACCATCACCACCACCATCACCACCACCATCATCACCACCATCACACCACCATCACCACCAACACCACAATCATCATCATCACCAACACCACCACCACCATCATCACCACCACCAACACCACCATCACCACCATCATCATCACCACCACCAACACCACCAACACCACCATCACGACCACCACCACCATCACCACCACCAACACCACCATCACTAACACCACCATCACCACCATCACCACCACCACCATCACCACCACCACCAACACCACCATCACCACCACCATCACCACCAACCACACCATCATCACCACCACCACCATCACCACCACCATCACCACCACCATCACCACCACCACCACAATCATCACCCAACACCACCACCATCATCATCACCAACACCACCATCACCACCACCACAATCATCATCACCACCACCAACACCACCATCACGACCACCACCATCACCACCACCAACACCACCATCACCAACACCACCATCACCACCAGCATCACCACCATCACCACCACCACCATCACCACCACCATCACCACCACCACCAACACCACCATCACCACCATCACCATCACCACCACCACCAACACCACCATCACCACCACCACCATCACCACCACCATCACCACCACCATCACCACCACCATCACCACCACCATCACCACCAGCACCACCACCATTACCATCACCACCACCATCACCACCATCACCACCAGCACCACCACCACCCGAATGTGATAGGACGTGTGATTTATGAAACGTTTCTTTAAAATCACTCGGTTTTTTCATTCAGTTGTATTCATTGTAAGTGTGCGTAGATAGTGTGTGTGTGTCTATGTGTATGTGTGTGTGAGTCCATATGTGTGTGTAACTCCATGTATGTGTCTAAAGTCGATGTCTGTCTGTGTGAGTCCATGTATGTGTGTCTAAAGTCGATGTCTTTGTGCGTGTGGGCCAATGTTTGTGTGTAAGTCCATGTGTGTGTCTGCACATGAAACAGGAGTTGTGTTGAGATGTTAAAACACAAAACAGAAACCTTTCGCAAGGAATCACGTCACTGAATTAGCCACACGAGGTGCTACTACTGTACGTGTTACATTTTATTTTGGTCTTTCGCTAAGAGTCACCTAGATAGGTTAAACATTAATATGTGTACACCTCCCACCACCCCTGTACCCCCCTACCCCTCCTGCACCCCTCATCCAGCAGTGGATAGAGTCTACCCTACGCGATATTGACTCTAGACGTGAGTATTGAGAAAGACATCCAAGGAATGTGCTTAAATAAACAACTTGGAGGCCACAATCGATTCTTGGCCAGAGCCTAAGCCACCACCCCTTGCTAATAAGTGACGTGTCGAGTCAACAGCCCACTGAGTCCTCAACAAAGACGCGGGCGGGGTGGGTGGGTTGGAGAGCAGCGACCTCCACTCTCGGTCAAGTCGCGTGCTGACTCGCATCTTGCAGGGCTGCTGCTGCTGCTACTGCTGCACCATTGCTGCTGCTGCTGCTACTGCTACTGCTGCACCATGCTGCTGCTGCTGTGGTGCTGTTGCTGGTACCTCTATCAGCCAAGCCTCTCATCATCACCTGCTCCTGTGTGGGTGAGTGGGTGGATGAGTGTGTGGGTGGGTGAGTAGGTGAGTGGATGAGTGGGTGGGTGGGTGAGTGGGTGGGTGAGTGAGTGGGTGGATGAGTGTGTGGGTGAGTGTGTGAGCGACTGGGTGAGTGAGTGAGCGACTGGGTGAGTGAGTGGGCGAGGGTGGGTGGGTGGATGAATGGGTGTGTGAGTGGGTAGGTGAGTGTGTGGGTGAGTGTGTGAGCGACTGGGTGGGTTAGTGTGTGAGCGACTGGGTGAGTGAGTGAGCGAGCGACTTGGTGAGTGAGTGGGTGGGTGAGTGGGCGGGTGAGTGGATGAGTATGTGGGTGAGTGTGTGAGTGGGTGGATGAGTGAATGAGTGGGTGAGTGAGTGACTGGGTGAGTGGGTGAGTGAGTGTGTGAGTGGTTGGGTGAGTGGGTGGGTGAGCGACTGGGTGAGTGAGTGGGTGTGTGAGTGGATGAGTGGGTGGATGAGTGTGTGGGTGAGTGTGTGAGCGACTGGGTGAGTGAGTGGGTGGGTGAGTGTGTGAGTGGGTGTTGAGTGTGTGGGTTAGTGTGTGAGCGACTGGGCGAGTGAGTGAGTGAGCGATTGGGTCAGTGAGTGAGTGTGAGTGTGTAGGTGGGTGTGTGAGTGAGTGGGTGTGTGAGTGGGTGGGTGAGTGAGTGTGTGAGTGTGATGTGGGTGAGTGGGTAGATGAGTGTGTGTGTGAGTGAGCGAGCGACTGTGATGAGTGAGTGAGTGGGTGTGTGAGTTGGTGGGTGATTGAGTGGGTGTGTGCGTGGGTGTGTGAGTGGGTGGTGAGCGACTGGGTGAGTGAGTGGGTGTGTGAGTGAGTGAGTGGGTGAGTGGGTGGGTAATATAATAATAATAGTACAATTTGTAACGCGCGCAAATTTGCAGACGTAGTGGCCGCAACTCAGAGGCGCGGAGCCAAGCTCAGAGTCACTCAAAAGCACGTGGTTGAGGTGAGTTTTTAAGTGTCTCTTGAAGGAGGCGATTGAGGTGATGCTGCGAATGTGCAGAGGGATATCGTTCCAGACTGTTGGGGCTGCCACCGAGAAGCGCGTAGACACGATGACCATCCTGGATCTTGGTATCGAGAGGAGGTCGTGAGTCGCGCTGTGCAGGCATCTGCCGTGTGCTGAGCTGCAAGTTGTCAGTAATGAAGAAAGATACGGCAGGCAGGCGGATATGAAGGCGTTGTGGCAGAGGCAGGCGGTCTTGTATGTGACCCTGCTGGCGATGGGGAGCCAGTTGAGAGCGCGGAGACGAGCTAGTGAGTCGAGACGGGGAAGAGTGTGGGCAATGACGACGCGTGCTAGGTTATTTTGTAGTCTTTGAAGTTTCTTTAGGTTGCCAGCGGAGGTCCGGACTAGGACGGAGTTGCAATAGTCAAGGCGAGACCCAACTATGCAACATGCCAAAGTGTTGGCAATTTCAGTAGAGATGAGAGGACGTATGTGTCTAAGAGCCTTCAGGTGAAAGTTACATGAGCTGATGATATGGTTGGTTTGACGGTCGAAGGATAAAGTTGAATCGAGGATGATACCGAGGTACCTGAAGTGGTCGGTGAACTTGTTGATGTGACCGAAGATGTGTATGTGTGTGGGGAGTGCTGCTGAATTGAGACGTTGCTTGTGTAGTGACATAAGAAGGGAGGGGCTGCTGGGGGCTCTGGGATCCCAGGCAAGTCCAGACGCTTAAGCCTCTGGGTGCCAGGCACTGGGTTCCCAGAGGGTCCAGACTATTAAGCCTCTGGGCGCCAGGCGTTGGGTTCCCAGGCGCTTAAGCCTTTTTGGCGCCGCCAACGGGGGGGGGGGGGCTGTGTGTGCTCTGTGGGATGTCTGGTGGCGCACACGGCCCCACCCCTCGTTAGACTAGGCATAAAAGGAGAGCTCCCTGGACGATCAGGGCCCAGTTGTAACTCAAGACCCAAGACCCACGACCAGCCATCTGAAGACCCTGGGATGCTGTGAGAGCCAGCGCTGGGACTCTGGAACTCCCGACTCTACGACCTTGTGAGGGCGAGTTGCAGAGCGTAGCCAGAGTAGAGTATCTAGGCTGTGTAGCTAGCTGCGGCTGTAACAGAGTATCAGGACTGTTGGAGAGTTGGACTGTTGGAGTGTTGTATTGTAATAAAGAAGTTACCTCTACAAGTGTCTCCGGAACCCGTTACACTTGGTACCTAACATGATGGCCACTGACTTTTTCGGATTAAGGGCTAGGTTGTGTGCAGTGAACCATTGTTGCATGGCGGTGGTACATTCCGAGAGCCTCTCGAATCCAGATGCATTGCTAGAATCGATGGCGGTGAATATAATCGTGTCATCCGCGTATGAGTGATGCTTAACACCGAAGCTTGCAATGAGCCGGCCGATCGGGGAAGTGTAGGCTGTGAAGAGCAGGGAACCTAGTACAGAGCCTTGGGGAACCCCCCATTTTGAGGGTGTGGAGTTTATCCTGTTATGTACGAAACTTGGGAACCCTAGCTACATACAATGTCTGCTGCCAGTTTTATAGGGCTGAACATTGAAAATGTCTAAGTGTACAATTATTGCGATTACCATGTCTCTATAGTCGTGGTTGAAGAGACATTGTAATGTTTTTAAACTATTTTATCTTTTCCTGTAATTTCTTGAAATTCTGTTTTGGCGGGTTAAGTAAAAACATGCCTTACAATGGCTGCCCATAAAAAAATTGTTTTAATGCATTTGTTTTCTGCCTATTTGTTTTAGTGGCCAGGTACTGGGCCGATTCTGCTGCGAGACCCTGTGTGCTTCGCCGGGGAGAGATGTAAAAATGTAGGTGAAGAATGAAATAAAAATTAATAAAAATAAAATAATAAAATCACGACGTTTCGGAAGCAACACAAGCTTCCGTCTTCAGGTGAAACTGTCACAGCCAAATATCTGTATCACTTGAAGACGGAAGCTTGTGTTGCTTCCGAAACGTCGTGATTTTTATTTTATTTTAATTTCATTTTTTACCTACGTGACTTTACCGAAAAAAACTAAGAGTATGATTCCTTGCAGTCGTGAAAGCTTCAAATCTCGAAGATATCAAAATGGACGAGCGGTGCATGCATCAGACGATGAGGAGCTGCAGCAGCAGCAGTCTCCAAACAATTGGAAGGCTCCTTCACACACCAGGCAGAATGCAGCTCAGTCTGTGCAGCAGTATCATCCTGCCTTGGCAGAGGCAGCAACCCAGACTTGTCAGTCTCCACAGGCTCAGCCAGTTGAGCACACCCCACAAGTGCCTAAGGTGTCTTCTGGCAGCAGTCAGCGACCGAGTGGAGAGGCGGCTTCTGATACGAACTCCCAAGGTGATCACTTTGACTGCCCCTTGTTCACACACACGTGCTGTCTAGCTATTAATACACATTTGAGGTTTTTGTAAATTATATAATTTCACTAATAGGGGTTTTCCCCTTTTTTCTGGCAACAAAACTGACACCTTTTGCAAGGAATAATGCTTACATTAACCACAATACTTGCAGTCAAATGCAAACAAAAAACAATACTCTGATAATTTATGCATTGTTTTTGAAACTGATTGGTCCACACCAGAGACAGCTTTCTTTAGAGCCTCGTCTCATATGGTTTTCGACCAGATGACGCCAAGTATTGTGGTTAATGTAAGTATGATTCCTTGCAAAAGGTGTCAGTTTTGTTGCCAAAAAAAGGTGAAAACCCCTATATTTTAGTATATTTTGGTACTGGCAAAGGAGGTCCCATGATGACGCCTTTTGGCGTCATCTGGTCGAACACCATATGAGACTAGGCTCTAAAGAAAGCTGTCTCTGGTGTGGACCAATCAGTTTCAAAGACAATGCATAAATTATCAGAGTATTGTTTTTTGTTTGCATTTGACTGCAAGTATTGTGGTTAATGTAAGTATGATTCCTTGCAAAAGGTATCAGTTTTGTTGCCAGAAAAAAGGTGAAAACCCCTATTAGTATATTTTGCTACTGGCAAGGAGGTCCCATGATGACATAATTTCAATGTATTATTCTGAAAGAAATTGTCCCTGCGTGTACTCGCCTTACCTGTCCGCTTTTTGCCACTTAACCAAATCCTCAGGCTGCGTGAAAGTGGTGCACGACATGCTGATGACTTCAAGCAACTGTGGCAGCAATTGGCCATCCGACCAAGAAGACATATTTCACCTCCTGGTAGTTACCTGCTTTCGTTTAAATTCCTCGTTTTCCGTACTCATTGACATGTAATGTGTCTCTAACCCCTCCCTCTCTCTGCCACACGCCCCCTCTGCCTATTTAAGGCCACTCCACAGAGACGATCTCCCTCTCTGTACCTGTGTTTCTCTCTATGTATCTTGGTGATATCTGTCTGCTCATATGTCTGTCTATAGTTTTCTGGTTAGAATTTTTTGTTGCTATTTCATTTATACCTGATGATGATTGCTTGTGTTGCAATAGAAACGTCGTGATTTTTATTTTATTTTACTTTTATTAATTTAATTTTTACCTACGTGACTTTACCGAAAAAACCTAAGAATATGAATCCTTGCAGTCACGAAAGCTTCAAATCTAGAATTCACAATAAGCATTTGATGTTTTAAAGAATTTGCTCTGCGGTCTGTATGTGTAGGTGCACGGGAGAGAACATTTTGAAATATTAAAAAAATCAAGGAAAGCCTGGAGCTGGTCCGAATGCTGCCCAAGGATGTTGTGTGTTGCGCAACCTGCAGCAACAACGGTACGTGAACACGAAATAGACACATCGCTGCTCGTGCGAGACAAGTTCCCGATTGCTGCTGTAATTAAATGGTAGCAACAGAAGGGAAGTAATAAAATGATAAAAAGAAAAATAATAAAATAATTCTCACGACGTTTCGGCCACAACGCAAGCAGCCGTCCTCAGGTGAAAACCAGGTCTGTCGGAAAGACAGCGTCTGAATGAAACAGCACGTGCTTGGAGCATGTATATAGCTGGGTTGGAAGGGGGGGGAAAGGGAGCCTTGACAAATAATTAGCATATCAAGAGGGTTAATTTTTTGGGTTTTTTCTCCCTCCCAGATACGTGACGGAATTGCGTGGCAGGCCGTCCAACCTCAGCCGACACGGCAGCGAGTGTTCACAGGAAGTCTTGGTCGGCAGCCAGGGACCCTCCAGTGCTGGCGAAGGTTCCTCATCAGGTGACGCAAGCTCTCCCTGCTCGGCGCAGCACGTTTCTCTGCACGGAACGTGGCGGCACGCGGTAGAATTGAAAGACGCGACACAATTTGCCACAAAGTGATACGCAGTCTTCTTGGTTCTTTCGGTAAAGTCGTCACGTAGAAGGGAAGTAATAAATAATAAAAATAAAACACGATAAAATACAATTCTCACGACGTTTCGGCCACAACGCAAGCAGCCGTCCTCAGGTGAAGAACAGGTCTGTCAGACGCTGTCTTTCCGACACACCTGTTCTCCACCTGAAGACGGCTGCTTGCGTTGTGGCCGAAACGTCGTGAGAATTATTTTATGAAGTTTTAATTTTTTACTTCCCTTCTACGTGATGACTTTACCGAAAGAGCCAAGAGGATGAATTCAATATTACTCGTATATGTGTTGAGGTGTAAATGGTTTTATTGCGAATGCTCATCCACTGGTTGCAGGCGTTGCACAGAATGTTGTGACGGGTGAAGCGAGTGGATCCAATGGTCCCCCACGGCCACCGGACGGAGACAACCCACCGGCCCGGCTTGGAA
>NW_026891602.1:0-52408 GCF_015708825.2 Lethenteron reissneri
AAAGAGAATCTCAAGGCCTGGATCGGAGTAGATCCCTCACACCTCCTGGAGCATCTCAAGGACTATAAGTGGATTCCTCACCACGTTTACAACGCGGCCAGGAAGAGGCATGGAGATGAGTGTGTGAAGCTCATACTGGACCACTTCTTTAACAAAGGAGAGCCAGACTGTAAGATACTGTGGGAAGCACTCTACTTTGTGAGGAAGCACTATTTGCAGCTGTGGAGGTGGCTTCAGCACCAAGGTATGACCCACGTTAATTACAACAAGAGTTGTGTACTGGCAGTGAATTTATTTTGCATTTATTTTGTTACAATAAGCAAGGAATAAAATGAATTCATATGCTTGTATGCTGTACAGCTTTGCAGCATGTGATTGCCCTTGCAAATAATTAATCGGTGTTATGTTCCGTGCCGCAAAACAAGATGGCACACACCATGTGGCGTGTGACTGAACAACTTAATGTTAAACGCCATAATGCTTGAGCACAATTATAAACCCATCTCTGCTTCGCCTCTTTATTCTTTTAGCACAATTGTGGTAAAAGTGAATAGCAATTGAAAAAATACCCGTGACATTTATTCAAAGCTGTTAATCACAGGCGATGCAATGCAGTGCGTTCGAGAGAATAAGTCAGCTCTGAAGTTGTGGATCGGTAAGAACCCACAGCCTCTCCTACAGCATCTGAAGAGACAAAAATGTATCCCTAATGAACGCTTCACTAAAGCCATGGACATGAATGGCAGCGAGAAGTGTGCAGAGCTACTGCTCGACTACTTCATCAAGAGAGGCAATGATGATTGCCTCCAGCTGCTGATTTCTCTGCAAGCCGTGCAATATTATCCTGAAGTCAAACAGTTCCTGAGCTCTCTTGGTAAGAAATTTTTATATAAAATGCCTTATACCTTGATTTGAAGCTTTCGTGACTGCAGGAATCCATACTCTTTGGTTCTTACCGAAAGAACCAAAGAGTATGCCTTATACCTCTTTCATGTGAACTTTTGGAAATATAAACATTTGGAGTACAAGTGGACAGTCGTAACTCTGCCACAGCAACCCTGTAATCTTAACACATAGCTTTTCGCAGCAAACATTATGATTCATAATTGAATTGTGTTAGGCCACGGAATAATATCACCAAATCTGTGTCGTAAAGACTCGTGTACTCGCGATTAATACGCCAATCATTATTGATTAACCTCACTAATGAGTTGCAGAACAATCCTTAAGACCAAACTTATCAATTCGATTAACTTAATTAAAAATAGCAAACATCATCAAGACAAGATCCTAGAAGTTATACTCACAATGTCACCTTACACAGCTTTTTAAATAGGCACTAGCTGTACTACCCGGCTTCGCCCGGGACTTGTATCCACCACGGCCGGCCGCCTTTGTCTCCCCAGTGGCGATGTTAATACGCCACACCAGTTACTCGTTTGAGGCTGAGTCGACCTATGGGAGGTTCAAATAATCTTGACCGGTGGTGGCCATGAGCGGGAATCGAACTCGGTTCGCCGGGTTGGTAGCGCAGCGTAGCGTTAACCACTACACCCACCGCTCCTCACACACACAGACGCACAGACACACACACAGACACACGCAGACACACCAGACAGACACAGACAGACACACAGACACACAGACAGCACGCTAACCACTACACTACCGCTCCCCACACACCACACACGCACACACACAGACACACACACACACAGACACACACAGACACACACACACAGACACACACACACACAGACACACACACAGGCAGCACGCTAAGCACTACACTACCGTTCCCCCTACACACCACACACGCACACACACAGACACACACACAGACACACACACAGACACACACAGAGACACACACACACAGACACACACACACAGACACACAGACACACACACACAGACACACACACAGACACACACACACAGACACACACACACAGATACACAGACACACACACACAGGCAGCACGCTAAGCACTACACTACCGTTCCCCCTACACACCACACACGCACACACACAGACACACACACACACAGACACACACACACAGACACAGGCACACGCTAAGCACTACACTACCGTTCCCCCTACACAACACACGCGCACACACACACAGACACACACACAGACACACAGACAGACACACACACACAGACACACACACAGACACACAGACACACACACACAGACACACACACAGACACACAGACAGCACGCTAACCACTACACTTCCGCTCTCCACACACCACACACGCACACACACAGACACACACACAGACACATGCTAAGCACTACACTACCGTTCCCCCTACACAACACACGCGCACACACACAGACACACACACAGACACACACACACACAGACACACAGACAGACACACACACACACAGACAGCACGCTAACCACTACACTACCGCTCCCCACACACCACACACGCACACACACAGACACACACACAGACACACACACACACACAGGCAGCACGCTAAGCACTACACACCGTCACCTACACACACACACAGCACACACACAGACACACACACAGACACACACACACAGACACACAGACCAGACACACACACACACAGACACACACACAGATACACAGACACACAACACACAGCACACACTAAGCACTACACTACCGTTCCACATACACACACACACACAACAACAACAACAACCGCCATTCGCCACTAAGTGGCGGTGACGTCACCACGATGCTTGTGCCAGGCCAAGTGCACCTTGAGGCCACGTGAAGTGTCGAAAGCCCGCTGGCAGGAGGTCACGGGGCAGACCCAGGTGCCACTGGTCGACTGACCGAGATGACCGAGATGACTGGCTGATGCACCACCTGTGCCCCCTACTGTGCCAACTTGCTGTGCTTTAGCCACCCGGCGCTCCGCTCGTTGTTGTGAGCGTCGCTCCTCCGCCCTCCGTTGTTGTTGGAGGGCGACTGCCTCCAACTGCCCAGTAGCGTCCTTCACGAGCCTCCTCCACTGAGGCCGATCTTGACACCGCTGGTACCAGTCATCGGCAAGTCCACTCAGCTCCACGTCCTCCTGTACCACATCACTCCATCTCTTCTCCAGCCCGTGCCGCGCCCGTCTAGCCCCCTCGATCCGGCCGAACAAAAGCTGTTTAGGCATGCGGTGGCTGGGCATGCGGGCTACATGACCCAGCCAACGCAGCCTTGCCTGCCGGAGGAGCTCACTGATGGGACTTTGCCCAGATCTTTCAAGGATTTGTGAGCTCCTCACACAATCCAGCCTGGTTAAACCCAGGATGGATCGTAGGCAGGCCAGCCTAAATGTTTCCAACCGGCGAAGATGCTCCACCAGGGGGGTCCACGTCTCGCAAGCGTAGAGAAGGGAGGGAATGACCGTGGCCGAGAAGACCTGAAGCTTCGTGCGGAGCGACAGACCAGGTAGCTTCCACACAGCGTTACGCAACCGATGAAAAGATATTGCCGCTCGACTGATTCGGAGTGAGACCTCTGCTGATAGACTGGAGCCGGTCATAAGCACACTGCCCAGGTATGGGAAACTCTCCACTCTCTCCACAACTGCCCCATCACCAATTGGGAGTTGTGGGGGTGGAGTGTCCGATGGTACAAAATACCCAGGCAGGTGCTTGGTTTTGGTGGGGCTGATGGTAAGGCCCCACCTCTTAGTGGCACGCTCCAGTCTCAGCAGCAGCGCCTCCAACTCCTCTTCTGAATGAGCAGCTATTACCAAATCATCGGCATACATAACGTGGTTGACCAATAGGGAGCCATCCCTTGATCGCACCCGGGCGTCGATCAGCCTCCCATTATATCTGTACCAAACGGAAATTCCCCCGGTACAGCTATTGAAGGCTTCACGAACTACGCGGTCAAAATAGATGTTAAATAATGTGGGAGCCAGAGGACATCCCTGTCGCACCCCAAGGTGTACAGGGAAAGGCTCCGACTCCCGGCCACGTAGTTTTACCCGGGCCCGCTCACCATCATGAAGGTCCTTAATGATCGTGAGCAGAGGGTCAGGGACTCCGAAAGCACGAAGAACAACCCAGAGTCCAGTCCTACTGATGGTATCATAGGCCTTGACCAGGTCAATAAAGCAGAGATGTAGGTCTTTTTGGAATTCCCTACACCTCTGCTGTAGCAGACGGACAGAAAATATGGCATCTGTGCAGGACCGCCCTTTCCTGAAACCGCATTGGGGCTCCGCAAGCCCCTCCTCAGCGTGCCTAGCAAGGCGATGTTGAATAATCCTTGCCAGGACCTTACCCGGCACACTGAGGAGTGAGATGCCCCTGTAGTTGTTACAGTCTGTGCGGTCCCCCTTCTTAAAGAGGGGGACCACCAGGGCATCCTTCCAGTCCTGCGGAACCCGTCCAGTGGTCCAGACTGTTGTTATGATGTCATATAGGGCAGTCTGTGCACAAACGCCACCCTCCCTCAGCATTTCGCTTGGGAGATCATCTCTGCCCGGTGCCTTCCCTGGTCTCAGACTCCGGATCGCCCTCAGTACTTCCTCAACAGCTGGAACCTCAGCCAGCCACTCACAGGGGGTGACCTCTTCCAATATTTGAGGCACCGCAGCCTCAGCAGGGTTATCCCCACTTTGTGCCATGATGTTTTCCTGGCTGAGAGAATTTCCCTCCCCCAGGACCTCACAGAAATGCTCAGCAAATCTGCAAACCTGTTCCTGGGGGTCGGAGATTGGATCACCGTTTTTTCCTCTAATGATGGTAATAGGTGTGGCGCTGCAGGTTACTTTTTTGATGGAGTTAAATAGTGATTTGTGATCACGGGCCACTGAGGCAGACTCCATCTCCTCAGCAACCCGCGACCACCACCCATCCTTACAACGCCTTACGGCTCTCCGAACTTCCGAGCGAAGGCTGCGGTAAACCTCCTCATTCTCTGACGTGGGATGCTGTAGGCGATGAGAGTGGGCCTGTCGCTTTTTCTCAATTAACCTGAACACCTCCTCTGTCAGCCAGGGTTTCTGGGGAGGTCTGGACCGCGTACCCAAAGCAGCCATTGCAGCTGCATGAGTCACAGTCCTAAACCTCGCCCATTTACCCTCGACATCAGGTGGAGTGGGGGACGATGCCAACCCCAGCTGCAAGCGATGATGAAATTCTCGCTTGCAACTTTCATCAGCTAACTGAGACCAGGCCACTTTTGGTTGGAATGGGATCCTGGGTGTACACCCACCACCGGAGTGGAAGAAAGGCAGGCGCATCTTACAGATGACTAGTCGATGGTCAGAGGACAGATCAGCTCCACGGTAGGTCCTGGTGTCAAGGACATGGGTTCGCATCCGCTGGTCCGTCACTATGTAGTCCAGCAGATGTTCTTGCTTGGACCCGGCATGTATCCATGATGTTGTGTGGATGCGCCGATGCCGGAAGAGCGTGTTGGTAATTACAAGCCCATGGGCTGCACAAAAATCTAGCAGCCTCCTACCGTTATTATTGAGCTGATCTGGCCCATGCCTTCCAATCACTCCAGACCAGGTGTCAGCATCATGACCAACTCGGGCATTGAAGTCACCCAACAAGATGACTCTGTCCCGAGTGGCCACTTTAGCCAGCACCTGTGACAGGAGGTCATAGAAAGCGTCTGACTCATCGGCTTTGCTTGCATCCCTCCACGGATGTTCGTCTTCGGTGGGGGCATAAGTAACCACGACCACCACTCCTCGCCTCTGGTTGATGGGAAGGCGAGCCCAAAGTATCCTGGGGCTTACAGCTTCCCACACCTCACCGCCACGCTCCCACGCCCCCTTCATTCTTTTGTTCAGAAGAAGAGCCACACCCTGTTGTTTGGCAGTCTCCTGCCCCGAGTAGAGGACTGTCCACCCCTCATGGTGGCAGGAGCCAGAACCGGTCCACCGGACCTCCTGAATGCCACAGAGATCCAGGCGGTACCGGTCCAGCTCCCGACAGAGGAGTGGCAGCCTCTCCTCCGCAGTGAGCGTTCGAACATTCCACGTGGCCATCCGCAATGGTTTTTTGTTGTTTCTGGAGGAGCCCCGAGGGTGAAAATTCAATCTCCTGGCTCCGCCAAATGGGGTTTGGCCAGGAGACGTCATAAAAGCCTGACCCCCCGGGGCCTCCGGCACAAGCTTATTTGTTACAGATTTATGTTTAATTCGTGGTTTAGTGGTAATGAATTGAAGGTGGAGGGGTTACCAGCCCCTCACACCCGTCCAGAGCCCCCGTTTAGCCACTGTGGTGGTCACAGACGCCATGAGGGGAGAGGCCAATGGGCATTGGCCCTCCCCCCACAGCACTGCCCACGACAGTGTTGCCCGTCCGGCACCGCGAGGAGGTAGGAGGTTGTTTTGCCGGACACACCACACACGCACACACACAGACACACACACACACAGACACACACACACAGACACAGGCAGCACGCTAAGCACTACACTACCGTTCCCCCTACACAACACACGCGCACACACACAGACACACACACACAGACACACAGACAGACACACACACACAGACACACACACAGACACACAGACACACACACACAGACACACACACACAGACACACAGACAGCACGCTAACCACTACACTACCGCTCCCCACACACCACACACGCACACACACAGACACACACACAGACACACACACACACACAGGCAGCACGCTAAGCACTACACTACCGTTCCCCCTACACAACACACGCGCACACACACAGACACACACACAGACACACACACACAGACACACAGACAGACACACACACACAGACACACACACACAGACACACAGACACAGGCAGCACGCTAAGCACTACACTACCGTTCCCCCTACACAACACACGCGCACACACACAGACACACACACACACAGACACACAGACAGACACACACAGACACACACACACAGACACACACACACAGACACACAGACACAGGCAGCACGCTAAGCACTACACTACCGTTCCCCCTACACAACACACGCGCACACACACAGACACACACACAGACACACACACACAGACACACAGACAGACACACACACACAGACACACACACACAGACACACAGACACAGGCAGCACGCTAAGCACTACACTACCGTTCCCCCTACACAACACACGCGCGCGCGTCCATAGGTACACATACACGCGCTTGCTGCAGACACACACATACACACACATACATACACGCACATACACACAAACACATACACACACATGCATACACACAGACATACACATACATACAAACACACACATACATACACACAAACACATACACAATACACACACACATACATACAGACACACACATACATACACACAAACACATACAGACACATACATACACACATACACACAGACAGCACGCTAACCACTACACTACGGCTCCCCACACACGCACACACACAGACACACACACAGACACACACACAGACACACACACACAGACACAAACACACAGACACACACACAGGCAGCACGCTAAGCACTACACTACCGTTCCCCCTACACACCACACACGCACACACACAGACACACACACGCACACACACAGACACACACACACAGACACACAGACAGACACACACACAGACACACACACAGACACACACACACAGACACACACACACAGACACACAGACAGCACGCTAACCACTACACTACCGCTCCCCACACACCACACACGCACACACACAGACACACACACAGACACACACACACAGACACAGACAGCACGCTAACCACTACACTACCGCTCCCCACACACCACACACACACACACAGACACACACACAGACACACACACACAGACACACAGACACACACACACAGACACACACACAGGCAGCACGCTAAGCACTACACTACCGTTCCCCCTACACAACACACGCGCACACACACAGACACACACACAGACACACACACACAGACACACAGACAGACACACACACACAGACACACAGACAGCACGCTAACCACTACACTACCGCTCCCCACACACCACACACGCACACACACAGACACACACACAGACACACACACACAGGCAGCACGCTAAGCACTACACTACCGTTCCCCCTACACAACACACGCGCACACACACAGACACACACACAGACACACACACACAGACACACAGACAGACACACACACACAGACACACACACAGACACACAGACACAGGCAGCACGCTAAGCACTACACTACCGTTCCCCCTACACACCACACACAACAACAACAACAACCGCCATTCGCCACTAAGTGGCGGTGACGTCACCACGATGCTTGTGCCAGGCCAAGTGCACCTTGAGGCCACGTGAAGTGTCGAAAGCCCGCTGGCAGGAGGTCACGGGGCAGACCCAGGTGCCACTGGTCGACTGACCGAGATGACCGAGATGACTGGCTGATGCACCACCTGTGCCCCCTACTGTGCCAACTTGCTGTGCTTTAGCCACCCGGCGCTCCGCTCGTTGTTGTGAGCGTCGCTCCTCCGCCCTCCGTTGTTGTTGGAGGGCGACTGCCTCCAACTGCCCAGTAGCGTCCTTCACGAGCCTCCTCCACTGAGGCCGATCTTGACACCGCTGGTACCAGTCATCGGCAAGTCCACTCAGCTCCACGTCCTCCTGTACCACATCACTCCATCTCTTCTCCAGCCCGTGCCGCGCCCGTCTAGCCCCCTCGATCCGGCCGAACAAAAGCTGTTTAGGCATGCGGTGGCTGGGCATGCGGGCTACATGACCCAGCCAACGCAGCCTTGCCTGCCGGAGGAGCTCACTGATGGGACTTTGCCCAGATCTTTCAAGGATTTGTGAGCTCCTCACACAATCCAGCCTGGTTAAACCCAGGATGGATCGTAGGCAGGCCAGCCTAAATGTTTCCAACCGGCGAAGATGCTCCACCAGGGGGGTCCACGTCTCGCAAGCGTAGAGAAGGGAGGGAATGACCGTGGCCGAGAAGACCTGAAGCTTCGTGCGGAGCGACAGACCAGGTAGCTTCCACACAGCGTTACGCAACCGATGAAAAGATATTGCCGCTCGACTGATTCGGAGTGAGACCTCTGCTGATAGACTGGAGCCGGTCATAAGCACACTGCCCAGGTATGGGAAACTCTCCACTCTCTCCACAACTGCCCCATCACCAATTGGGAGTTGTGGGGGTGGAGTGTCCGATGGTACAAAATACCCAGGCAGGTGCTTGGTTTTGGTGGGGCTGATGGTAAGGCCCCACCTCTTAGTGGCACGCTCCAGTCTCAGCAGCAGCGCCTCCAACTCCTCTTCTGAATGAGCAGCTATTACCAAATCATCGGCATACATAACGTGGTTGACCAATAGGGAGCCATCCCTTGATCGCACCCGGGCGTCGATCAGCCTCCCATTATATCTGTACCAAACGGAAATTCCCCCGGTACAGCTATTGAAGGCTTCACGAACTACGCGGTCAAAATAGATGTTAAATAATGTGGGAGCCAGAGGACATCCCTGTCGCACCCCAAGGTGTACAGGGAAAGGCTCCGACTCCCGGCCACG
Organism: Lethenteron reissneri; assembly: GCF_015708825.2. Taxonomy (NCBI): domain Eukaryota; kingdom Metazoa; phylum Chordata; class Hyperoartia; order Petromyzontiformes; family Petromyzontidae; genus Lethenteron; species Lethenteron reissneri. The sequence goes on from NW_026891602.1 coordinate 9,540, forward strand.
TAGTTTTACCCGGGCCCGCTCACCATCATGAAGGTCCTTAATGATCGTGAGCAGAGGGTCAGGGACTCCGAAAGCACGAAGAACAACCCAGAGTCCAGTCCTACTGATGGTATCATAGGCCTTGACCAGGTCAATAAAGCAGAGATGTAGGTCTTTTTGGAATTCCCTACACCTCTGCTGTAGCAGACGGACAGAAAATATGGCATCTGTGCAGGACCGCCCTTTCCTGAAACCGCATTGGGGCTCCGCAAGCCCCTCCTCAGCGTGCCTAGCAAGGCGATGTTGAATAATCCTTGCCAGGACCTTACCCGGCACACTGAGGAGTGAGATGCCCCTGTAGTTGTTACAGTCTGTGCGGTCCCCCTTCTTAAAGAGGGGGACCACCAGGGCATCCTTCCAGTCCTGCGGAACCCGTCCAGTGGTCCAGACTGTTGTTATGATGTCATATAGGGCAGTCTGTGCACAAACGCCACCCTCCCTCAGCATTTCGCTTGGGAGATCATCTCTGCCCGGTGCCTTCCCTGGTCTCAGACTCCGGATCGCCCTCAGTACTTCCTCAACAGCTGGAACCTCAGCCAGCCACTCACAGGGGGTGACCTCTTCCAATATTTGAGGCACCGCAGCCTCAGCAGGGTTATCCCCACTTTGTGCCATGATGTTTTCCTGGCTGAGAGAATTTCCCTCCCCCAGGACCTCACAGAAATGCTCAGCAAATCTGCAAACCTGTTCCTGGGGGTCGGAGATTGGATCACCGTTTTTTCCTCTAATGATGGTAATAGGTGTGGCGCTGCAGGTTACTTTTTTGATGGAGTTAAATAGTGATTTGTGATCACGGGCCACTGAGGCAGACTCCATCTCCTCAGCAACCCGCGACCACCACCCATCCTTACAACGCCTTACGGCTCTCCGAACTTCCGAGCGAAGGCTGCGGTAAACCTCCTCATTCTCTGACGTGGGATGCTGTAGGCGATGAGAGTGGGCCTGTCGCTTTTTCTCAATTAACCTGAACACCTCCTCTGTCAGCCAGGGTTTCTGGGGAGGTCTGGACCGCGTACCCAAAGCAGCCATTGCAGCTGCATGAGTCACAGTCCTAAACCTCGCCCATTTACCCTCGACATCAGGTGGAGTGGGGGACGATGCCAACCCCAGCTGCAAGCGATGATGAAATTCTCGCTTGCAACTTTCATCAGCTAACTGAGACCAGGCCACTTTTGGTTGGAATGGGATCCTGGGTGTACACCCACCACCGGAGTGGAAGAAAGGCAGGCGCATCTTACAGATGACTAGTCGATGGTCAGAGGACAGATCAGCTCCACGGTAGGTCCTGGTGTCAAGGACATGGGTTCGCATCCGCTGGTCCGTCACTATGTAGTCCAGCAGATGTTCTTGCTTGGACCCGGCATGTATCCATGATGTTGTGTGGATGCGCCGATGCCGGAAGAGCGTGTTGGTAATTACAAGCCCATGGGCTGCACAAAAATCTAGCAGCCTCCTACCGTTATTATTGAGCTGATCTGGCCCATGCCTTCCAATCACTCCAGACCAGGTGTCAGCATCATGACCAACTCGGGCATTGAAGTCACCCAACAAGATGACTCTGTCCCGAGTGGCCACTTTAGCCAGCACCTGTGACAGGAGGTCATAGAAAGCGTCTGACTCATCGGCTTTGCTTGCATCCCTCCACGGATGTTCGTCTTCGGTGGGGGCATAAGTAACCACGACCACCACTCCTCGCCTCTGGTTGATGGGAAGGCGAGCCCAAAGTATCCTGGGGCTTACAGCTTCCCACACCTCACCGCCACGCTCCCACGCCCCCTTCATTCTTTTGTTCAGAAGAAGAGCCACACCCTGTTGTTTGGCAGTCTCCTGCCCCGAGTAGAGGACTGTCCACCCCTCATGGTGGCAGGAGCCAGAACCGGTCCACCGGACCTCCTGAATGCCACAGAGATCCAGGCGGTACCGGTCCAGCTCCCGACAGAGGAGTGGCAGCCTCTCCTCCGCAGTGAGCGTTCGAACATTCCACGTGGCCATCCGCAATGGTTTTTTGTTGTTTCTGGAGGAGCCCCGAGGGTGAAAATTCAATCTCCTGGCTCCGCCAAATGGGGTTTGGCCAGGAGACGTCATAAAAGCCTGACCCCCCGGGGCCTCCGGCACAAGCTTATTTGTTACAGATTTATGTTTAATTCGTGGTTTAGTGGTAATGAATTGAAGGTGGAGGGGTTACCAGCCCCTCACACCCGTCCAGAGCCCCCGTTTAGCCACTGTGGTGGTCACAGACGCCATGAGGGGAGAGGCCAATGGGCATTGGCCCTCCCCCCACAGCACTGCCCACGACAGTGTTGCCCGTCCGGCACCGCGAGGAGGTAGGAGGTTGTTTTGCCGGACAGACCACCACACACACACACACACAGACAACCACACACACACACACAGACACACACACACAGACACAGGCAGCACGCTAAGCACTACACTACCGTTCCCCCTACACAACACACGCGCACACACACAGACACACACACACAGACACACAGACAGACACACACACACAGACACACACACAGACACACAGACACACACACACAGACACACACACACAGACACACAGACAGCACGCTAACCACTACACTACCGCTCCCCACACACCACACACGCACACACACAGACACACACACAGACACACACACACACACAGGCAGCACGCTAAGCACTACACTACCGTTCCCCCTACACAACACACGCGCACACACACAGACACACACACAGACACACACACACAGACACACAGACAGACACACACACACAGACACACACACACAGACACACAGACACAGGCAGCACGCTAAGCACTACACTACCGTTCCCCCTACACAACACACGCGCACACACACAGACACACACACACACAGACACACAGACAGACACACACAGACACACACACACAGACACACACACACAGACACACAGACACAGGCAGCACGCTAAGCACTACACTACCGTTCCCCCTACACAACACACGCGCACACACACAGACACACACACAGACACACACACACAGACACACAGACAGACACACACACACAGACACACACACACAGACACACAGACACAGGCAGCACGCTAAGCACTACACTACCGTTCCCCCTACACAACACACGCGCGCGCGTCCATAGGTACACATACACGCGCTTGCTGCAGACACACACATACACACACATACATACACGCACATACACACAAACACATACACACACATGCATACACACAGACATACACATACATACAAACACACACATACATACACACAAACACATACACAATACACACACACATACATACAGACACACACATACATACACACAAACACATACAGACACATACATACACACATACACACAGACAGCACGCTAACCACTACACTACGGCTCCCCACACACGCACACACACAGACACACACACAGACACACACACAGACACACACACACAGACACAAACACACAGACACACACACAGGCAGCACGCTAAGCACTACACTACCGTTCCCCCTACACACCACACACGCACACACACAGACACACACACGCACACACACAGACACACACACACAGACACACAGACAGACACACACACAGACACACACACAGACACACACACACAGACACACACACACAGACACACAGACAGCACGCTAACCACTACACTACCGCTCCCCACACACCACACACGCACACACACAGACACACACACAGACACACACACACAGACACAGACAGCACGCTAACCACTACACTACCGCTCCCCACACACCACACACACACACACAGACACACACACAGACACACACACACAGACACACAGACACACACACACAGACACACACACAGGCAGCACGCTAAGCACTACACTACCGTTCCCCCTACACAACACACGCGCACACACACAGACACACACACAGACACACACACACAGACACACAGACAGACACACACACACAGACACACAGACAGCACGCTAACCACTACACTACCGCTCCCCACACACCACACACGCACACACACAGACACACACACAGACACACACACACAGGCAGCACGCTAAGCACTACACTACCGTTCCCCCTACACAACACACGCGCACACACACAGACACACACACAGACACACACACACAGACACACAGACAGACACACACACACAGACACACACACAGACACACAGACACAGGCAGCACGCTAAGCACTACACTACCGTTCCCCCTACACAACACACGCGCACACACACAGACACACACACAGACACACACACACAGACACACACACAGACACACACACACAGACACACAGACAGACACACACACACAGACACACACACACAGACACACAGACACACAGACACAGGCAGCACGCTAAGCACTACACTACCGTTCCCCCTACACGTCCATAGGTACACATACACGCGCTTGCTGCAGACACACACATACACACACATACATACACGCACATACACATACACACAAACACATACACACACATACACACACATGCATACACACAGACATACACATACATACAAACACACACATACATACACACAAACACATACACAATACACAACAACAACAACAACAACCGCCATTCGCCACTAAGTGGCGGTGACGTCACCACGATGCTTGTGCCAGGCCAAGTGCACCTTGAGGCCACGTGAAGTGTCGAAAGCCCGCTGGCAGGAGGTCACGGGGCAGACCCAGGTGCCACTGGTCGACTGACCGAGATGACCGAGATGACTGGCTGATGCACCACCTGTGCCCCCTACTGTGCCAACTTGCTGTGCTTTAGCCACCCGGCGCTCCGCTCGTTGTTGTGAGCGTCGCTCCTCCGCCCTCCGTTGTTGTTGGAGGGCGACTGCCTCCAACTGCCCAGTAGCGTCCTTCACGAGCCTCCTCCACTGAGGCCGATCTTGACACCGCTGGTACCAGTCATCGGCAAGTCCACTCAGCTCCACGTCCTCCTGTACCACATCACTCCATCTCTTCTCCAGCCCGTGCCGCGCCCGTCTAGCCCCCTCGATCCGGCCGAACAAAAGCTGTTTAGGCATGCGGTGGCTGGGCATGCGGGCTACATGACCCAGCCAACGCAGCCTTGCCTGCCGGAGGGGCTCACTGATGGGACTTTGCCCAGATCTTTCAAGGATTTGTGAGCTCCTCACACAATCCAGCCTGGTTAAACCCAGGATGGATCGTAGGCAGGCCAGCCTAAATGTTTCCAACCGGCGAAGATGCTCCACCAGGGGGGTCCACGTCTCGCAAGCGTAGAGAAGGGAGGGAATGACCGTGGCCGAGAAGACCTGAAGCTTCGTGCGGAGCGACAGACCAGGTAGCTTCCACACAGCGTTACGCAACCGATGAAAAGATATTGCCGCTCGACTGATTCGGAGTGAGACCTCTGCTGATAGACTGGAGCCGGTCATAAGCACACTGCCCAGGTATGGGAAACTCTCCACTCTCTCCACAACTGCCCCATCACCAATTGGGAGTTGTGGGGGTGGAGTGTCCGATGGTACAAAATACCCAGGCAGGTGCTTGGTTTTGGTGGGCTGATGGTAAGGCCCCACCTCTTAGTGGCACGCTCCAGTCTCAGCAGCAGCGCCTCCAACTCCTCTTCTGAATGAGCAGCTATTACCAAATCATCGGCATACATAACGTGGTTGACCAATAGGGAGCCATCCCTTGATCGCACCCGGGCGTCGATCAGCCTCCCATTATATCTGTACCAAACGGAAATTCCCCCGGTACAGCTATTGAAGGCTTCACGAACTACGCGGTCAAAATAGATGTTAAATAATGTGGGAGCCAGAGGACATCCCTGTCGCACCCCAAGGTGTACAGGGAAAGGCTCCGACTCCCGGCCACGTAGTTTTACCCGGGCCCGCTCACCATCATGAAGGTCCTTAATGATCGTGAGCAGAGGGTCAGGGACTCCGAAAGCACGAAGAACAACCCAGAGTCCAGTCCTACTGATGGTATCATAGGCCTTGACCAGGTCAATAAAGCAGAGATGTAGGTCTTTTTGGAATTCCCTACACCTCTGCTGTAGCAGACGGACAGAAAATATGGCATCTGTGCAGGACCGCCCTTTCCTGAAACCGCATTGGGGCTCCGCAAGCCCCTCCTCAGCGTGCCTAGCAAGGCGATGTTGAATAATCCTTGCCAGGACCTTACCCGGCACACTGAGGAGTGAGATGCCCCTGTAGTTGTTACAGTCTGTGCGGTCCCCCTTCTTAAAGAGGGGGACCACCAGGGCATCCTTCCAGTCCTGCGGAACCCGTCCAGTAGTCCAGACTGTTGTTATGATGTCATATAGGGCAGTCTGTGCACAAACGCCACCCTCCCTCAGCATTTCGCTTGGGAGATCATCTCTGCCCGGTGCCTTCCCTGGTCTCAGACTCCGGATCGCCCTCAGTACTTCCTCAACAGCTGGAACCTCAGCCAGCCACTCACAGGGGGTGACCTCTTCCAATATTTGAGGCACCGCAGCCTCAGCAGGGTTATCCCCACTTTGTGCCATGATGTTTTCGTGGCTGAGAGAATTTCCCTCCCCCAGGACCTCACAGAAATGCTCAGCAAATCTGCAAACCTGTTCCTGGGGGTCGGAGATTGGATCACCGTTTTTTCCTCTAATGATGGTAATAGGTGTGGCGCTGCAGGTTACTTTTTTGATGGAGTTAAATAGTGATTTGTGATCACGGGCCACTGAGGCAGACTCCATCTCCTCAGCAACCCGCGACCACCACCCATCCTTACAACGCCTTACGGCTCTCCGAACTTCCGAGCGAAGGCTGCGGTAAACCTCCTCATTCTCTGACGTGGGATGCTGTAGGCGATGAGAGTGGGCCTGTCGCTTTTTCTCAATTAACCTGAACACCTCCTCTGTCAGCCAGGGTTTCTGGGGAGGTCTGGACCGCGTACCCAAAGCAGCCATTGCAGCTGCATGAGTCACAGTCCTAAACCTCGCCCATTTACCCTCGACATCAGGTGGAGTGGGGGACGATGCCAACCCCAGCTGCAAGCGATGATGAAATTCTCGCTTGCAACTTTCATCAGCTAACTGAGACCAGGCCACTTTTGGTTGGAATGGGATCCTGGGTGTACACCCACCACCGGAGTGGAAGAAAGGCAGGCGCATCTTACAGATGACTAGTCGATGGTCAGAGGACAGATCAGCTCCACGGTAGGTCCTGGTGTCAAGGACATGGGTTCGCATCCGCTGGTCCGTCACTATGTAGTCCAGCAGATGTTCTTGCTTGGACCCGGCATGTATCCATGATGTTGTGTGGATGCGCCGATGCCGGAAGAGCGTGTTGGTAATTACAAGCCCATGGGCTGCACAAAAATCTAGCAGCCTCCTACCGTTATTATTGAGCTGATCTGGCCCATGCCTTCCAATCACTCCAGACCAGGTGTCAGCATCATGACCAACTCGGGCATTGAAGTCACCCAACAAGATGACTCTGTCCCGAGTGGCCACTTTAGCCAGCACCTGTGACAGGAGGTCATAGAAAGCGTCTGACTCATCGGCTTTGCTTGCATCCCTCCACGGATGTTCGTCTTCGGTGGGGGCATAAGTAACCACGACCACCACTCCTCGCCTCTGGTTGATGGGAAGGCGAGCCCAAAGTATCCTGGGGCTTACAGCTTCCCACACCTCACCGCCACGCTCCCACGCCCCCTTCATTCTTTTGTTCAGAAGAAGAGCCACACCCTGTTGTTTGGCAGTCTCCTGCCCCGAGTAGAGGACTGTCCACCCCTCATGGTGGCAGGAGCCAGAACCGGTCCACCGGACCTCCTGAATGCCACAGAGATCCAGGCGGTACCGGTCCAGCTCCCGACAGAGGAGTGGCAGCCTCTCCTCCGCAGTGAGCGTTCGAACATTCCACGTGGCCATCCGCAATGGTTTTTTGTTGTTTCTGGAGGAGCCCCGAGGGTGAAAATTCAATCTCCTGGCTCCGCCAAATGGGGTTTGGCCAGGAGACGTCATAAAAGCCTGACCCCCCGGGGCCTCCGGCACAAGCTTATTTGTTACAGGTTTATGTTTAATTCGTGGTTTAGTGGTAATGAATTGAAGGTGGAGGGGTTACCAGCCCCTCACACCCGTCCAGAGCCCCCGTTTAGCCACTGTGGTGGTCACAGACGCCATGAGGGGAGAGGCCAATGGGCATTGGCCCTCCCCCCACAGCACTGCCCACGACAGTGTTGCCCGTCCGGCACCGCGAGGAGGTAGGAGGTTGTTTTGCCGGACTACATACAGACACACACATACATACACACAAACACATACAGACACATACATACACACATACATACAGACACACAGACATACACATAAACACATACACACATAGTCATGACCCGGCTTTGCCCGGGACTTGTATCCACCACGCCCGGCCGCCTTTGTCTCCCCAGTGGCGATGTTGATACGCCACACCAGTTACTCGTTTTGAGGCTGAGTCCCTCCCTCGCCACTCTCCCTCCCTCGCCACTCTGCCTCCCTCGCCACTCTGTAGAGGACGTGAAATTTGTATGAATTTACCTCAGAGTGGCGTGTTGGGTGTCGAGGCCTAGCACCGTGCAGAGCCTCCCGCCTTGCCTGATTTTCCCACCCGGCGAACGCTGGGTACGGGTGCCGGCCCCCCCCCCCCCCCCCGCGCTATTAAAAATGGCGTCCACCCCGCGGCGAAAAGTTGCTACTCGTTGCCAGGGGCAACCGCCGTCCAATGAAAGCGGCGAAGGCGTCGTTAGCTGTTGCCAGGGGCAACCGCCGTCCAATGAAAGTGCGTATGGTCCGAAATCCACACACACATACACAGACAGACAGACATGCACGATTTTATATATATAGATAATGACCATAAGAGGTTTTTTGGGTTAGATCACGTAAATATAAATGTGCTGTTAAACCCACCACCTTTAAATTTCGATTTAAAGCTTTCGTGACTGCAAGGATTCATCTTCTTGGTTCTTTCGGTAAAGTCACGTAGAAGGGAAGTAATAAAATAATAAAAATAAAACATAATAAAATCAAATAATTCGGCTACAACGCAAGCAGCCGTCTTCAGGTGAAGGCTTCACCTGAAGACGGCTGCTTGCGTTGTAGCCGAAACGTCGTGAGAATTATTTGATTTTATTATGTTTTATTTTTATTATTTTATTACCACCACCACCTGATACAGCCAATTTAGTAAGGTTTGTCACGTAAACAAAACATGCCAATTCGTAACAAGTTCAGCACACCGGTGTGTTGAAGGATAAACCCACAACATTATACGTATTATGCAGTACAGTACTGTTTGTGGATGTTTGGTTATCCATAGATCCTCGGCAGTTTTGATTATTTGGTTGAATAATGGAGCAATGCCACAAAGTTTACTTTAAGAACGTGGCAGTGTTATCTAAACTATTTATTTTATTTGCTAAAATAACTGATGGGCTCTCTGAGATTGAGAAAATGTACATAATACATATTTGAGCTAATAAGTTAAGTGCGGCTTGAAAGTATATACATGTGTAAATCCGGTGTAATATTCAACAAAAACTGTTATACCAAATTTAACACTTAGTTTCAAGCGTTAGTGACCATATAATGCTATCCTACTGCAGGCTAGTATATTATTGAGTAAATATTAACCTCCATAATAGATGTGTTTTAGTGTTAGATCGCATAAATATATAAATGTGTCATTAAACCTGCCACCTCCCGACACAGCCAAGCTTTTAACCTGTTGAGACAGTGCTTAGCTACACATTTATTTTAGTTCTGTTTTGCTTCTGTTTAGCACAAACTTGCTGTAACTGTCTAGAGGTGAGGTTCCCTTGTTCGTTGAGAATGCTCTACTCTCCAGAAAAACAATTCCCTGTCCTTGTTGTGGAAGATGGACAACGTCATGAGTCTTTCTGGAAGTGATGGCTACAGATATCGATTTCATGAGTGTGGGACATTTGGTATAGTCCTAACATACAGACAATGATCACAAGAGACAATAGCGTCCACAACAGGGCATTGGGAGCCTTGGTAATGTGGGTTACTCGAGGCAGATGAGACTCAGAGACCAATAGAACCTGAACAAAATGGAAAGGAGCAGTTACCATATGATGCCGTGTTCCAGCAACCACACCATGATAGTGACGACAAACATTACTTCTAGTTTGAAAATAAGATGATGTTGGCATTTGATCACAAATGTATGAAAATTATTCTAGAAATGTAATGACAAGATAGCATAAGCAATGCATAAGTTCGGAAGAGAACATGACCGGTAAGCAGTTTAGATATCGTTAAATACGTTTGTGCTGGGTGGGACGTGTGTACACAATGGGTCATGGCCAATCGTTGAGACAGGCATTGGAGTGGTCTCCAGAAGTGCAACAACAAAGGGGGAGACCTAAGAGTAGATAGTGAGCAGATCTTGAGGTCAGGTAACAATTGTACAGCAACTGCATGATCTGGCAGAATGTAGAATGTACTGGGGATGCGAGGTAGCATGATGAAGACATATTGATCTTTACTGCAATTGTTCAACCTCAATTCCTGTTCATGTCTGTAGAGTATGTTATCAAGTTTGTAATGTAAATGTCCTCCTTCACTCTCATCTCAGTGTCTTACATTCTGTGTCTAGCATCATTATTATTCGGTTCTAATAATGTAATTTGCTGCTATAAAATGAGAAAATACTATTTAACCACACCAACTGTCCACTTGAATCAATGGTAAGCTAGTACTATTATATGTATTCACAGGTAGTACCAAAACAAAGAGCAATGGAATCAGTGTGCCACGTGTTGATGTGGTGTCCAATGGAGTTCAGGTAAACTAGATGCAGTTTGCATGCACATTGAACATACTCTTCATTTGTTTAGTATCTATGCTTAGGATGAAATATGCTTTGGGATCCATTGCACATAGAAAAAAAACGTAACTCCCTTGTTCTCTAATTCATGACCTCCATCAGAGTGACACATTGAAACTCATCAAAGAAAACAAGGAGAATTTCAAGGAATGGATTGGAGCGGATATATCGCACTTCCTGAAATATGTTGACGACTCACATTCTATTCCACACGAAGTTTACCAAGCAGCCAAAAACAAACATTGGGAGGAATGTGTGGAGGTCCTACTAGATCACTTCTTTAATCAAGAAGAGACGGCGTTGTGGGAACTGTGGACAGTTCTCTACCATGTGAAGAGGAACTACGAGCCACTAAGGAGCTGGTTTCAGAAGCACGGTATGACCCACATTAATAATACATCCTGCATATGCACAGGTACTGTACAACATTCCAATGTTAATTTTAAAAATGGTTGAATGCCGTAATTAACATATGTTGCGTGTTCCTTTATTCTGTTGGCACATTTTGGAATAGCAGGATAGTAAAACTAAAATACAATGCATTTGAAAAGAGAAATCTAAATGCATTCAAAACTCTGTCACAGGTGAGTCTGTACGGTCCATTGAAGAGAAAAAGTTGGATCTGAAGTTGTGGGTCGCTAGAGACCCCCGACATCTGCTGCTGCAGCTGATGAGTCAAGGACGAATTCTTCCTAATAGGATCTTCGCTCAAACCAAGGGCATGGATGCCGATGAGAAGTCTGCAGAGGCACTGCTCAACTACTTCATATACAGAGGCAATGACGACTGCCTCCAGCTGCTGTTTGCTCTGCAAGCCGTGCAGGACGAGTATCCTGAAGTCACGCAGTGGCTGGGCTCTCTTGGTGAGAAATTACTACATTTCAAAGCTTTCTTGCTTTTTTATGTAAAGAACTGCCAATATGAACACTGGGTGACCAAGTGGTCAGCACACTCACGAAGGAGTCGGGTTGCAATGAGTTGACAGTTTTAACCCTGCTACTATAGCCCTGTAATCGATTTCTATGAGGCATCATCAGCTATATTCTATCCACTGCTGAATGAAGGCATCCCCAAGCCGCTGTTAATCCACATAGTATTTTTTTACAATCCATATAGCTCCAGAACCTTAGCCAATTTAACTCTTCCAACTCGACGGTGTGCACACCCTTCGGTGTATACCCTCCTCTGTCTGCCAATCCATCACTCGTCTCCACCACCGGGCTCCCAATCCTCCTAGCGACCTGTCCCAACAAAGCCCAATTAATTTTCTTAGCAGTCAAAGACATCACATTTTCAATGATTGGCTACTTATGGTCCGAAAGAAGTTCAACATACATGCATACATGTGTGCCACTTTCTGTCTATCACTCTAATTCCAAATGTGCACTTTTCCATTTTTCTTTGGACATTTTCCAGTGTTTGTTCCTTATTCCTTGTCAACCTCCATGTATATTATCCATGCCATGTCAGGTAATGTACAATTAATTAAATTGTTATTCTTCAGGAAAATGAGTGCTACTTTTCATGATCAAGTTCAGTTTTCCAAAAGCACTCCAACCTCCTCTTGTCCACCTCTAAGGCTGAAACAGCATTGACTTTGTCTCTTTTTACTGCAGTGTTTTTCCAAAGGCTTTGCAAGAAGACCACTTTGTTTCTGAACAAGTATACCAACTTTTCGCTGATAGAAAAAATCCAATCCCACAAATTGGAGCTGATCGATGCACTGCACTCCAACGTGATACCCCTGCTGTCGCAACTACAGAGCCGAAAGATATTCACTGACATCAATCTGCAGGTATGGCCCTGGTCTGGTGTAGTAATTGAAGGGTGATCAAGATCAAATTGAAAATGTTAAATTACAAGGTGCGAGAGAGTAGGATGGTGTGCAGTCTGTCCTTAACATGAAGATACGACGGCCCTCATTAACATGTTCCATGTAGGTGATCCAAGTATTCTATGAAAATGTCTAACTTTTGTCCTCGGAAGTATTTCAATATAAAAATAACATCACATTCCTATCTAGAGAATAAAAATACCTCACACAGCACATGATGTGTAACGTCCTGAGATAAACCATCGCATGATAACGTTATTGGGAGCAATGGGGAGGTGCACGCGCATTGGCCACGAGGCCAGATGCAAGGTTAAGCCGTTTGGCACTAGCTGCCTGCAACCTTATGGTGACTCTTTAATCAATTTGGCCAACATCCTTCAAGACGAGTCCATAATAGCAGCAAAACTTTGTACTAAACTCATGTTCACATTGAGTCATCTTGCTGAAAGTTTTTGTGCCCCCACTTTACAAGACGAACAGAATCAATAAATTTCGATTTAAAGCTTTCGTGACTGCAGGGATTCATCTTCTTGGTTCTTTCGGTAAAGTCACGTAGAAGGGAAGTAATAAAATAATAAAAATAAAACATAATATAATAATTCTCACGACATTTCGGCCACAACGCAAGCAGCCGTCCTCAGGTGAAGACCAGGTCTGTCGGGGAGACAGCGTCTGAATGAAACACCACCACGCTTGGAGCGTCTATTTAAGCTGGGTTGGAAGGGGGGAAGTGCGCCTTGACAAAATAATTTGCATATCAAGAGGAATTTAGCATATTTATGGGAAATGCAGGAATGTGAATAGTACTACTTGTGAAATGCGTAGGTGGGCGGGGGGTTTTCAAAGTCATATTATGCCCGTGCATTATGCAGGATTAGCAGCATCAAAGGGAGGGGATAGGGGTAGCATTAATAAAGGGAAGGAATGTTAATAGTATGTAGCTGCAGTAACTAAACAACCACGTAAAAAACTAAAGTATAAACTACATAGTATCATCAGTATACTAAATATACTCTCAATAAGCTGAGCTACTAACAGTAAGTAATGCATTACAATTCTATGTCGCAAAAAATATAATATGCTTCCAGCTAAACTTTTTTCCCTTACATCACACGGGTCTATCCCGTACTATATGCTGCCATAGATAAACCCAACATTAAATTACACACTGTATTACTATATACCATCCTATACCTTAGAATAATACATAGTGTAATATTACACTATGTATTATTCTGTCCACCCTACTGTATATCACACTGCTGTATATTCACTATACAATTATGATACTATATATTGCCTTATACATTGTATTAAACATTACAATTTTATACTATTTATTATTATACAATCTGCTATACACTATACCATTGACCGTCGAGTGAAAGATACTAAGAGGAAGCAACGAAATATGTCAATGGAAGAGTGGTAGTAGGAGACTTGCAGCGGAGCAAAGAATCCATTCCCTGCGGAGAACACAAGATATATGGTCATGCCAGTGAGTGGACTGCAGTCTGAAAGTCACCGTAACGTGAACACAATCAGTTAAGATCCGGATCTTAACTGATTGTGTTCACGTTTACGGTCAATGGTATAGTGTATAGCGGTGTATAGCGGTGTATAGCGGTGTGTGTATAGTGTATAGCAGATTGTATAATAATAAATAGTATAAAATTGTAATGTACTAATCACATTCCTGCATTTCCCATAAATATGCAAAATTCCTCTTGATATGCAAATGATTTTGTCAAGGCGCACTTTCCCCCCTTCCAACCCAGCTTAAATAGACGCTCCAAGCGTGGTGGTGTTTCATTCAGACGCTGTCTCCCCGACAGACCTGGTCTTCACCTGAGGACGGCTGCTTGCGTTGTGGCCGAAATGTCGTGAGAATTATTATATTATGTTTTATTTTTATTATTTTATTACTTCCCTTCTACGTGACTTTACCGAAAGAACCAAGAAGACAGAATCAATAAGTTAAAGCTTTACACCTTTAGTTGGATAATGTTAACATCATCAACAGATTGTGTTATCGATGCACAAGCATCAAGCGAAGTCAAACCTTTGCCATTTAACTGAAACACACACAGAGTAGACTGGCAGTGGGTCTAAACAGTGGGTCTGAAAATGTACCAAATGCCTGGAACATCGCTCTGTTCTAAGCAACACGCTTTGTGACTGTGTCTGTGTAGGAAGCGAAAGAAAGGGAGCAATGGCAAGGCAGCAAGAAGGCGACTGAATACCTGCTGGAGCTTGTTTTGGTGAAAAGACAACAAAAGGTCAAGCAGTTCTGGGTGGTGCTGTGGGAACTCAGGACAACCTGCCCACACCTGGAGGGCATTTTTGAGCAATTCTAATTATGGAGCAGGGAAAGGTGGTGCAGTAGTTAGAGCACCTCGATACCCACGGAATTTTTGAACCCAATGTTGTTCAAATCTTTTTTCTCGCATGACCTGTCTGTGGAATTCCCCACCATCTTCTATTGTCTCAAGTTGTTGTAAAAACCTTGATCAATCCATCATGAGAGTTTTTGTACCCTCACATTACAAAAAGACCAATCACATCTTATTAACTCCAATCTATTGCACCTTCAGCAGTGCAGTGTGTTGCTGGCCAATTGTCTTTTCAGAGAATTCTTATCTTTTTGTGCCTTTTGTGTTGTCTTTTAATTTTAAAATGATGGTTGTCAATTAGATTTTTGATCAAATGGAGCATTAGGTAAGATGAAACATAAGTTAACATTGCACATTTGGAATGTTCAGCTTTGCATTTCCAATGCATTTTGTTTAACCAGGTGAGAACTTACGAGACCAGAATGAGTCTCATTTGCAAGAGTGACTTCGGTCACCAAAATGGCAAACACAATAAAATAAAACAACCACAACAGTGAAGCAAACATAAATTCGTGCAAAAAGAAATGTGTTACAGAAAAGAAAATGCATAAATATAAATTGATATTGAATTAAAAACATTTCCAATCATAAAATTAGCTCAGATAAATCACTGTTAAAACCAAATTGTAAAGTTAAGTTACAAAAACATTGATTTAGGATGTAATCAGATCTGTATCAATTATATTTACAAGTGAAGTTTTCATACAGAATCGACAGCTCCAAATCAAATTGTGCTTGAGATAGACAAATAACCAATTACATTTTGAAGCAGTGGAATTCATAACATTGACTAATATTAACTGTCCTATCACTATGGGATGGAGTGTTGCCCCTTGCAAGTGTGAATTTTCTCCAGGTACTCCAGTTTCCCACCACATGCATGAACATTCATTAATTCTCTAAAAACATTCATCTTTGTCCCTGTATTTGTGAAATATACAGCATTGTGGGATGCAGTTGCATAAAGGATGCTATTTGTATAATCATTATTACTAGTAATTCCATGAATTTAGGGCATTACATTTTTGTCATATGTTTAACTTCGGTGTTGTGGGGCACCTTTGACTTTGATCTTCTGATTATTCATGGTGGGAGGAAGTGACTATTAAGTCTGGTTCACAACTGCTTCTACAACTATTGCGACTTAATGATTGTAACAGTCCTTGTAAAATAATCACAAAACGCCTTTGTCCTCACCATATCGACCATTAATATTAAACAATTACAGATCGTTTGTGGGAGGGCGGGCAAAAACCCCACATCGCCGTGCTTATGGTGATGGTGCATGGCTTGGAGGCGTACTAGGTGTAAATATCCCGGGTTGTTGAATATGTAGTTTTTGAAACCAGCTTTATTGGGGTGTAACTCATTCTGAGTCCTTTAAAGCTTCAACGCAAAACACGCCTCAGCTTTTGCTGTGAGCAGGTTCTGAGCATTTACTCCTAGTAGAAACATTCGTTTAGATCATTTATATTATTTTGCTGCTAACAGGACCCTGCGGGGTGGGCTGGTAGGAATAATACTAATACCGGTACAGGGATATCGACCGGGTATAGAGGAGTTAAAAAGAAAATGATTTGTGCATGGGGGGTGAGCGATGACGTCCACACCCCCCTCCCCACTGACTCGCGCGCCCACAGAGCAATGACGTCAACACCCCCCTCCCCACTGACTCGCGAGCCCACAGAGCAATGACGTCAACACCCCCCTCCCCACTGACTCGCGAGCCCACGGAGCAATGACGTCAACACCCCCCTCCCCACTGACTCGCGCGCCCACAGAGCGATGACGTCAACACCCCCCTCCCCACTGACTCGCGCGCCCACAGAGCAAAGGATTGCAACAGGCGATGTCATTGGCTGCGCCGGATGCGGCGGCCATCTTGTTTAGTTCATTTAGTTCACGGATCGCAGGGGGAGCGGGCGGCCATCTTGTTTAGTTCATTTAGTTCACGGATCGCAGGGGGAGCGGGCGGCCATCTTGTCAGACAGAGGGACGGCCTCGCTAAGCCTGTCGCAGTAGGCCTCGCGAAGCCTTCTGCACTAGGCCTCGCGAAGCCTCCTGCAGTAGGCCTCGCGAAGCCTTCCCTGCAATAGGCCTCGCGAAGCCTTCCCTGCAGTAGGCCTCGCGAAGCCTTCTCTGCAGTAGGCCTCGCGAAGCCTTCTCTGCAATAGGCCTCGCAAAGCCTGCCGCACTAGGCCTCGCGAAGCCTGCCGCACTAGGCCTCGCGCCGTGCTTTTCGTGCACAAATAAGGCGATTAAATGTATCTTGTCTCTGTGTTAATAAATGTATCTTGTCTCTGTGTTAAAAAAAAAACGTGCTGCGTTTCAGTAAAGTAAATTTGAAGCGAAGTTTATTATTACACTTGTTAAGCCAGGAAAGCCCCACTGAGTCAAAAGGTTTTTGTAGGGTCCTGCCAAGTGTTTGCAGTAGGGGGCGATGTTGCTACACCAAATCGGACCATACGAAGGGAGAGATTGAGGCCTAGTTCTAGGCTTTAGGACTAGCTGTAGGCTTTAGGGCGCTGTGAGTTAAATTTTTAATTTAAATGTTTTAATGATTTATGTAAAAGCTTTAAATTTAAATGTTTCTATTTAAAGACATGAGGGAATGTAACATTGTTAAACATAACTCCCTTTCACACACGCGGGGGTACGATACGAAGGGAGAGTTTCAGGCCTAGTTCTAGGCTTTAGGCCTAGCTGTAGGCTTTAGGGCGCTGTGAGTTTGTTTTATTTAATTTCAAAGTTTTAATTAAAAGCTATCTCAGGGAATAAGGGAATGTTACACGTGTCATCCTAAGTGTTTGCAGTAGGGGGCGATGTTGCTACCAGGATAGCGTCACTGAGTCTAAAGGTTTTTGTAGGGTCATGCCAAGTGTTTGCAGTAGGGGGCGATGTTGATACACGGACGGACGGACGGACAGTCGGATGGACGGACACATTAATCTATTGGTGGTCTGGTCCACTTCGTTCCTACCAGTATAAATGTCCATGTGATAAGCCACTTCCTTAAGCTATCATTTGTGACCAGTTCGCTTTGGGAAATAAAGCTAATAGCTCAGTGAGCTTTACTTTGCAAGAAAAAAATACGTAGTATTATTTGTATATATATTTTTCAGTGATGTTTTACCTTTACTATACTTTGCAGTCCTATCGTGTTTTTGTATTGGCCAGAGACGCTGCGTGCCACAGTCTCCTGCTGTCCACATTCGCACTGCGGGCTGTCACGAAGTAGGACCCATCAATGTTAAAAGGCTGCACCCACCCTCTGGTCAGTGGGAGGAGTTCTACTGGACCCTCTTAGGGGCCATTGATTTAGTACGTATGCATGGAGGGGGGGAGGGGGGGGTGAAGCCTCGACAATAATGCAGCCGGTGGTGGACTGTTTGCTTTAGAGGCCGACCGAAACTGAATTTCTGGTTTCGTCAGAAACCAGACCGAAAGTTCAAAATTTACTTTCGGCCGAAATGGAAGCCAAAAACGAAAGTTTAACGGTACGGGTATCTGTTCCCTACCCGTACCCGTACCCTAACGATTACTCACCAGTGACTCACGGCCTACCCGTACCCGGCCGCACCAGGGTCGCAAACGGGTACGGGTAGCCGGGTATCGGGTACCCGATTGCGACCTCTGCCTAGCACCGACTGACCGGCCGATAGGCAGAGTGATAGACGGAGCATTAGCGTTATATCCTAAAAATAGATCTTCAGTTCACGAATGACGACCAAAATTCAATATCAGTTTCGGCTGAAACCAAAACCAGACCGAAAGTAAAAAATTTACTTTCGGCCGAAACCGAAAGTATGCCGAAAGAGGCCATTTGCCAACTTTCGGCGCCGAAACCGAAACTGAATTTCGGTCGGCCTCTAGTTTGCTTAAACACTTTATTATTAATCCTTGATCGTTTTTGTGTGGATTAAACATCGACCGTTCTATAGGATTCAGGGGGGGGGGTGCATCAAGCGTACATACGCAGGTGGAGGGGGGGTGTAAAAAGTACGTGTGCGTACAGGGAGGGGGGAGAGTTCAAGTTTTGACAGATTTTTGCGTACGTACCAAATGGATAGCCCCTTATGCCTTAGGATGTTGGAAGCTACGCACCTATACAGACGGGTCACCAATGAAGTTCTCGTTACGCAGACCGATGTGTCTCCAGTCCGCGCCCGAGGGACTGGACATCACGCATCCTCAGGTGTAGGGGTTGTGGTGACACCCAAACTGGTTATCGGGACTTCAGAGGTACAAATGGAGGCTTGAAAATATCAACGTGGAGAGGTAACTCCAGTGCTGCATGCACCTTGTTCAGCATCTTGGTTACTGCTGCTTGATGACGAACTGGCAGCCACGGTAGTGGGGCTGTCGTCATTGCACCAGAGATTGTTCCCATGCTGACCTTCAGATGAATGTCTGCCAATTGTCTGTGTGCCAATCAAGTGCATAGGGGTGGCCCTTATTTTGCTGCAGAGCGAGACCTGCCCTACGTAGTGTATGGGTGACAGTGCCCAAGGTTGAGGCGGCCAGCCGTGCTGGAAGACCATGCCGTGAGCACAACTTTCTGTATACCTTAAGCTGTTGAAGGAATGGCAGACTCCTCTCCAACATAACTCCAAGGAAGAAAGGCTCTGCATCATACATTTGCAACCGGGCATTTAGATGCACTTTGAGCTCGTAGTTGTCTTCAACGTTGTGTAATCTACGTACATAAATCGGCATGACTTTGCAGAGGTAATCCATTATTTTGCATTGGCAAACTGCTGACCTTGTTCATGGACACTCAGAAGCAGCCATCTTGAGAGGCTCAATGCTGCCCACTTCTGAACTTGGCAGGACTGGGGACAATATTCTTTGGGTCTTTGGGTGAAGTCACGTAGATAGGTTCAAATAAAAAATGACAAAAAACTACGGCGTTTCGATTGCAACACAAGCGACCCAAAGAATATGAATTCCTGCAGTCACTAAAGCTTTAAGTCAATATTTGACTGGGGATAAGTTGAGCGGAAGTAATTTAGTACACTTGTTCATGCACACATCACGACTATCACAAAGACAATAAGTTTCACAGACACAGGTTGCAATATTTTTACAGCAGGGGGTGATGTTACTGCGTAATTTTTAGGTAATTTTTTGACTTCGAAAATGTGAACAATACAGTCGGCACAAAATTACCTGCTCCTGATTGATACCAGGGGATATTTAATATCCAGTGAAGCAGACGGCACAGAGTCGTATTTTATGGTTGACAAACACTGCAGCTATGCTGGCTGATCGCCCGGCTCCTGCAATCCTCTAACAAGGCCATGAACTACTACCACTGGGCCACGTCTCTGCCTACTGGCAGTTCATCGCAGCTACATTGAGTAAATGAAGTTGCTGTCAGGATGCTACTGTTGTGGTGCAATGGTTCGTACACTAGACTTGCAATCCAAGGGTCATCGGTTCTATTCCATTCCTAGATAAAATAGTGTTTTCAAATATCAGCAGTATAAACAGCTGCACCACAGTCGATCAGCAAGTCACGTGCAGTGGGGTCAACATGGAAGAGTTTGTGAACAATACACCCAAGTTGGAACGCTGAATATTTCCCTCGTGAAGGTTTTTTGACAATACATTTGAGATCTGCAAATTTACCTATTATTGTGGTAGGGCCATTGAAATGCCCTCACTTCTACAGTCGACCCTTCCACATCGCGGGGGTTAGGGGCGCAGGCCCCCCGCAATCTAGAAAAAACGCGTACAATTTGTTGGTCCCCTTGGCGAGTGAAGAGAGCACTTCCAGCCGGGGTTTTAAGTTATGTCTACATATCCAGCCTTTGCGTGTCGTCTGCTGGCTTTCGCGTTCTTTTTGCAAACTTTAACTTTTACAAAATCTTTCTTTAAAAAAATTGGGTATATTTATGGTATTAAAAGATAAAATAGATGAATATTATACGGTACTTTAAATGTTTTATTCAGTTATGAGTTACTAAACTTTGTGTGTCGTCTGCTGGCCTTCGCGTGTCGTCTGCGGTCTTCGCAAAACTCCCAAAAAAATTCCCATTTTATTTTCTTATGCCGACCCCGCGATATATCGAAACCGTGATGGGGAAAGTCGCGATGCAGAAGGGTCGACTGTATTACATTGTCCTTAAATTACACGACACAATGGCTGGCTCGTTTCTAATGACGTCCGGGATCTTTGACATCCACTCTGAATCAGACGGGGCGTAATATTGCATACACCCGCAGTGATGACCAGGACGGCCTGCCGGTTCAAACCGCCAACCTCAACAAGTGGTGAACGCGCTGCTGCTGGGCCCAGTCACCTTCACGATGATCCCCTGTGACATCCCTTGATTGATGTTTACGTGGCCATTAAGGTACGTCACATGCCCCAAGCCAGTGTTCCTAACCCGTGCTTCAATCAGTATGGAAAGCAAACTCAGACAAATATTATACATTTGTCTTTTTAGTCTTGAGGAACTCGATCTACTTTTAAATTATGAATGCACTTCACGCCAACGCAAATATTTTAATAAAGTTAGGTATTGAACAATACAACTATATTAAAGCAGCAGTACAGAGTGTGACAAGTAATATCGAAGGGCAGTGCAATTCATGGTACATTAAACAGGTGATATTTTTCAATTTAAGTTTGTTTTAATGTACGTGAGATATGGGGAACAGTATTTTCTGACAAGCTGAAAAGGCCGCAAAAAAACATGGAAAGGTGCACATTGACAATCACACTGAGAGACAGACAGGAACACGTAGAGTAGAGAACACACACAGGGTAGATTCATCACATTGATCTCCATCCTCCAGTGGATAGACCATGATTATGAGTACAGTGAAAAACAGGAACACGTGGATTAGATTACAAATGCAGGGTAAAGACAAAGGAGTGGATAGACCACAATTATGATGAAAGCATGGAGAGGTGCATGTTTGGGATCACAGCGAGGAACACGTGGATTAGAGAACTCACACAGGTAGGGCCAGATAAAAGTTATGAGGGGGCTAAGGCTGATAGGGGGTTAGGGCCTAAGTATGCATTACATATGTAGTAAGTTCGAGGAGACGATGTCGTAGTTGAGGCACACTCTGTTTATTAACCCAGGGACAGGTACAATAGTTGAAGGGGTATCGGCCCCTTCACCCGTACTATGGGAACCCACCCTAGTACTAAGCCCTCTGTCCTGTCCCCCAGTCCTCCTCTACTGGGCTACGGGAGGCTGACTGATCTGGCCCTGGCAAGCACAGATCTCGGCACCAGCTAACCAGCCTTGCCCTGAGAAGGGCAGCGGTCTGGAAGCTCTTGGGCCGCGCCACTGGCTTACCCGGCTCGGCCCTTATAAGGACGGCGAGACCGGGGAGTCCCAGGGCCTAGTCTCCGAGTCTTGGATCTTCACTGGTCAGCTTCGTGTCGAACTGCCTCGAGCTCTTTGGGTCTCCACCTTTTATAGGGATCGCCTCCGAGGGCTGGGGGCGTGGGCAATAACTGATGCGGACGTCGGTGTGACCACCCGTGTATGTGAGTGCCGACAGCCCTGTGTTTGTTGTCCGCCGTTTCTCCCGTAATAATCCCTACATCACCCCCCCCTGTACAGCTCGCAGCCGTCCCGGCTGCAACAATCCCTCAACCCCCAAGAATAAAGATTAACACAGTCAACACACGTGTGCCTCGTAACAGTAACAATAACAAGAACAAGCGTAACAACAACCGATGGTTCCCTATAAAAACCCCCTCCCCAAAAATGCAACACATATACAGAGCGCGGTTCGCCATCCCCACGCACAAGAAGCATCCATACACACACACACAAACAACAAAAAAAACATATATACAATGAGCGGGTTCCGCAGCAACGGAACACGCGCGGAAAGCTATTCATAACAACCGGCGCGTTTTGGCGCGAGTCCGTGCAGCGGGCCCGTCACAAGGGGCCGGCTTGGTAGAGTCGGTGGCAGGTGTCGCATCTGCAGGTGCCTGGTCGTCCGGCTTCCCGGACGTGCCAGCGCCGACCCCCACGGGGGAGGCTGGCAGCCAAGAGGGCTTCAGTCCTGGGGCTCCTGAAGACGGGACAGTCATTAACGGATCAGAGGCTAGCAGTGACCCCGCCCTCCCGGAGTCAGTGGACTCCCCACATGTTCGGCCATTTTCGTGAGAGGAAGCGTGCGGAGCAAAAAATGGCTTAAACCGTGAAGGGTGCACAAACCACCGACGCTTCCCCCACTTAATGCGCACACATTGAGGCCGCACAACCTGCACAATTTCTACGGGGCCCCTCCATGGTCGCAACAACTTAGCCGAGGTGGCCAATGGCACCTGGGGGCAGTGCAACCATGCTCGGTCGCCCGGGTGCCATTCGTGCGTGTGTGTCCGGCGCGATCGCAATCTCTCGTTTTGTTTCTGGCGAGAGTCAGAGTTTTGCATGGCCGCCTGCCGTGCCTCCGCCAAGCGAAGGATGTTAAATTTAACATGGTCCGCGATTTTGGACTTAGCATGAGGCGCGGCAATCGTCAGCTGAGTCGCGACAGGCGGGTCAACCTCGCGGCCATACATAAAAAAAATGGCGAGAAACCGGTCGCCGCGTGAGGAGCCATCCTGTATGCTGCCAGGACTCCCCCGATCCGTAGATCCCAATCGTTTTGGGACTCAGATACCTGGTGGGATAGCATGGACGTAAGAGTCCTATGCAGGCGTTCCACCATCCCATCCGTTTGTGGATGGTAAGGTGAGGTACGAATTTTCTTTGTACCCAGAAGGCCACATACCTCGTGTAAAAGGGTACTAGTGAAATTCTTTCCCTGATCGGTCAACAACCGTTCCGGAGCGCCCTTGTCGAGGACGTAGCCCTGAACAAAAGCCTCCGCAACGGCTGCTGCGGACTGGTTGGTGAGGGGCCAAGCCATAGGCCATCGCGTGAAATATTCCACGCCAACCAGCAGGTACTTATTACCCCTCGGCGTGGAAGGAAACGGTCCCAAAATATCAAGGGCGACCAGCTCATTAACCCGGGTGACCGAAATGGACTGGAGCGGTGGACTGGCTCCCTTTGCTGGCGGCTTCCGTTGTGCACACTGGGTACAGGACCGCAGCAGATCGTCCACGTCTCTTGCCATGCCCGGCCAAAAGTAATTAAGCTGGAGCATGGCAAGTGTTTTGAGGGTACCCAGGTGCAGGAGCCGTTCATGAGCAGCCCATACAGCCCTACCCCTCAACGTGGAAGGCACCACCAGCCTGTGATGGCGGATCGTCCCGTCCCAATGCATGAGTAGGCCCTGGCACCACCCCCATGAGTCAACGCCCGACTCCCCTTGACCTGATCCTTCCGCGCGACGTCGTAGCGCCAGGAGGGTCGCATCCTCCATTTGGAGGCGACCCCACTCAGCACTTGACAAGCCTAGTAGGGAATCTCTCCCTCCCCCCGAAATCGGACCAGCGTCTGAAGGAGTATCAACTGCGGCCGCAAGAACCCGATCCCGGCCGTCACTTGCCGATTTGCAACGGCCCGAACCCAAGAAACAAGTGCAATCCGGAGCGATCGGCAGGCGTGATAGGGCATCGGCATTGGTGTGGCGAATCCCCTTTCGGTAAGTTGTCTCGAAATCGAAATCCTGCATGATCTCGAGCCATCGGGACAACTGCCCCGATGGCTGGTTAATTCGTAGGGCATACTGCAATGCCGCATGATCTGTACGGACGGTGAAATGCCGGCCGTACAGATATGGCCGGTACTGTTGGATAAAGAACACGATAGCCAACAGTTCGCGGCGGGTGACGCAGTACCGCTGCTCGGCCGGAGACAATACTCTACTACCATAAGCCACAACTTGCTCCACGCCACCCACAATTTGTGACAGCACGCCTCCAATCCCGGTATTGCTTGCGTCCGTGTTGAGCACGAAGGGCATGGAAAAATCGGGGTAGCTTAACGGCGGGGCCCCCACCAGGGCATCCCGAAGAGAGACAAAAGCGGCGTCCTCCACCGGCCCCCAATGAAATTTGACCCCTTTTGACGTTAAGGCATGTAGTGGCTTAGCGATGGAAGCAAAGTCCGCGACAAACCGGCGGTAATACGAAGCAAAGCCGATGAAGCTTCTAACCTCCCCCACCGAGGTGGGAGTAGGCCAGGAGCTGACACAACGCGTTTTGGCGGGATCGGTTGAGATGCCTGACCGGCCGACGATGTGACCCAAATATTTAACAGATTCGCGCAGCAAATGGCACTTTTGTGGCTTGAATTTCAAATTAGCAGCGCGCATCTTGAGAAAGACGGCCCGAAGCCTATCAAGATGTTCCTCGAACGTCTTACTGAATACGATAACGTCATCCAGGTAAATCAAACACACCTCCCATTGCAAGCCAGCGAGGACCAATTCCATCAGGCGCTGGAACGTCGCGGGAGCAGAGTGTAATCCCATGGGTAAACGATTGAATTGGAAGAGGCCGTGTGGCGTTCGGAAAGCTGTTTTGGGCTTAGATTCGTCGTCCAAGGGAAGTTGCCAAAATCCTGAGAGCAAATCCAAAGTGGAAAAGAATCGCGATCCCGCGAGGGCATCCAGCGATTCGTCCATTCGAGGAAGCGGATAAGCATCGGCCACCGAGATCTTATTTAATCGCCGGAAATCAACGCAGAACCTTAGGGACCCGTCGTGCTTTTTAACCAACACTATGGGTGCACCCCAAGGGCTGGTCGAGGGAGAAATGATGTCAGATTTCAACATGTCATCTACAGCCGATTTGACATGATCCTTTTCGGCGGGACTTAACCGAAAAGGATTTTGGCGGATAGGAGCGTTGTCACCGGTGTCAATATGGTGGCGTAGCAATTTGGTACATCCGATATCGTATTTATGTTTACTGAAGACGTCGGAAAATTCTCGCAATAAGGCGCGTAATTTAGCACGTTGTGCGTCGGACAGGTCAGGTGACTCAGCACACAATGCCTCCAGCCAACCCTCGTCAGTGTCTGAGGCTAATCGCGTTTGAGAATCGGTGGCCACCTGGCCAATGATCGGCGTTTCCGCAGGTACCGGAACCGCATGTGCGAACACGGTACCCTGCGAAACCACTGCCGTCCGTGTCCCGACATTGAGGACCGCGATAAACGGGTCCCCATCCCCTTTAACAATAGTCTGGGCCGTCACCAGATCTGGCCCACTCACCCCGGCTCTAGATGGTCCCAACATAATGCCCCGGTCAGAGACCCCTTTATCGAACGGTCGACGCAACCGCAGGGGTACTAACATCTGTGCCCCCGGGGGTACACGCACCGTCCGAGCAACGAGCGCCTGTACCGTAGCACAGGCAGTATGCAAGGCAGGGGTGGCAGGCAGGAACGTAATACGTCGGCCCGATGGAAGCTCGATGCATCGCTGGTCAATCAGAATTTTGATGGGCAATTTGGCCAAAAAGTCTGTCCCCAACAGGCACGGAATAGCCAGCGAGGAGGAGACGAACACCGGGCCAGATAGTTTAATGTCCCCTATAGAAATTTGCGCTCGAATTTGGCCGATAATACCCAACGAGCCCCCATTCGCAGCGTAAAACGGTATGTCGACAGGGAGCAACGGGCGACTCTGAACGGGCAGGATATTATAAATCAAATCCGAAATGATAGTTGCCGAAGCTCCCGTATCGACCAGTAGCCGTACCTCCACCCCGTCAATATGCCCCGTGACAACGGACGACCCCGCCGATGCAGCCACAACCCGGTGAGCCAACTCGGACCATTGGCCCGGTTGGAGCGCGCTCCCCGACATGCCGCGACCCGACGCACCAGCACCCAAACCCCGAGAATCGTGTGTCGGACCTTGTGAGAGGAAAGTGGGTGTGTGTGCAGGCCGAACATGTGGGGTGCCATGACTTGCCCGAGGATGTTGCGAAGGCTTGTGGGGAGGGCCGTCCGCAGCTCCAGGTCTCGCTCCGCGCTGTCGAGGAGCCCGGCATCCGGACGCCACGTGGCCCCGGAGGCCACAATTATAGCAGACGACGAGCGCTCCAGAGGACTTGGGCTGATCTCGGTTGCTCGGAACGTCCCGAGCCGGTCGCTCGGCAGATCGCCATCCTGCAGAACGATCCGCAGCGAAGGCCCCCTCCATTCCGGAAGAGGTCGCCGCCACGGTGTGTCGTGCAGCTGCTTTGTTTGCCTTCCTCCGCTGGGAGATGAAATTGGCGTGAATGTGCCTTGCAGCCCGCAATGATGACATATCCGCATCATCCTGTGCTAGGATGATGAAGTCCAAATCGTCGGCCAGCAGCAAAATTTTCTCGGCCACCATCGCATCGATCCCTTCTTCGTCCATACGCGGGAAAGCGTCTTTCGCCAATGACAGCAGGGCCGTGCGATAAGCAAGTGGCGATTCCTTGTCGCCCTTCTGCCGTTCATAGAAGAGCTGGCGACAATCGGAGGGCGGCCCATAAACGGTGGCCAGCAGCTGCAGCGCCGACTGAATCGTGGAGCGTGCCGACTTGGGTGCAGCGGTGAGGGTGCCCAGGGCGTCGCCGTCCAGCATCGCCGGGAGAGCACACAGCGCCTCGTTGTCCGACCAGCCCGCCATTTCTTGGTGGGCCAGGAACCGGCGCTGGAACCCCCCCCAATCGCCGTCGCTTGCCACAAATACCTGCAGGGCCAGCAGGCGTTGCTGGAATGTCGGCTCCGTCTCTGATCCTCTTGCAGCATCCGTATCGCGTCCCCGTACTGTACGAGTAATGGCGGACTCTAATGGGTGTCGCGCCGTCAGTGACGTGTTGGTCGGGGCTTGGTCGGTGCTGGCGTCCGATGGTGGTGACGTTGCAACCCCTGATAGGCCGCCACTGCGACCCGCCTCCACCGATGACGTGGCGGCTGCTGGCTGGGCTCCGTCCCCCGCGTGACGAGCTGGGGCTCCTCCCTCTGCCCCTACTGTCTTCGTGGCGGGAATTTCGAGTCTCCCCGCTGTTGTAAAGGCGGGAGTTTCTGGCGGGCGTTGTCCATCTTCCCGCCGCGTCGCTCCTCCCGGCCCCAGGCGAGTTATTTGTTCCAGCATGGCGGCCGCTGCATACAGGAGCTCCGCCAGCCGCGAGTGAGCCAACGCCAACTCGTCAGTCGACGTCCCGGCCCTCTCCGACGACCCCGCCGATGTCGGAGCCGGCAGCAGTTGTGCAGGTACGTCGGCGGTGATGTCTTGCACCACCCCTCCCTCGTCATCATCCTCTCCTGGGTCTTGGGCACGAGTCTTCCGTCTCGTATCCATGCTTGGACCACTTCCAACACCAGATGTAGTAAGTTCGAGGAGACGATGTCGTAGTTGAGGCACACTCTGTTTATTAACCCAGGGACAGGTACAATAGTTGAAGGGGTATCGGCCCCTTCACCCGTACTATGGGAACCCACCCTAGTACTAAGCCCTCTGTCCTGTCCCCCAGTCCTCCTCTACTGGGCTACGGGAGGCTGACTGATCTGGCCCTGGCAAGCACAGATCTCGGCACCAGCTAACCAGCCTTGCCCTGATAAGGGCAGCGGTCTGGAAGCTCTTGGGCCGCGCCACTGGCTTACCCGGCTCGGCCCTTATAAGGACGGCGAGACCGGGGAGTCCCAGGGCCTAGTCTCCGAGTCTTGGATCTTCACTGGTCAGCTTCGTGTCGAACTGCCTCGAGCTCTTTGGGTCTCCACCTTTTATAGGGATCGCCTCCGAGGGCTGGGGGCGTGGGCAATAACTGATGCGGACGTCGGTGTGACCACCCGTGTATGTGAGTGCCGACAGCCCTGTGTTTGTTGTCCGCCGTTTCTCCCGTAATAATCCCTACACATATTAAAAACAACCCGAAGTAATCAAATATATTTATTTATATGGCAATGTTAGAATTAACACATTTATTCGACTCCAGGTAAATTAACATCCATTTCTTCAAACAAACAAAACAAGTTGACCTCATAGTCGTAGCAAAGTCGTGCGTGAGTGATGCCATCGTAACGCGAGGGCCTCACGAGCCTCTGGGCCAACCCGGCCCTGCACGCAGCTTAGACACAACATCACCACCATCACCACCGCACTGACACACACACATGTACTTACACACATACATAGACTGACACACACATTGCCCTACACACACATACACATATGGACTGTGACACACAGACATCTACTTTAGATACACACACATAGATTAACACACACATATCGACTCACACACACGCATTGACTTACAAACACACATCGAGTGACACACAGACATGTATGGACTTACACACACATATGGACTAACACACACACATATGGACTGACGCACACATACACATCGACATACACGGACACATCGACTGACACACATAGACACACAAACGCACATTGACTTACACACTCAGATGGAGCCATGCACACACATCGACTAACACACACACATGGACTAACACACACACAGCGAATGATACGTACACAAATAGACTGACACGCACACTTGGACTGACACACACACAAACACTTCGACGTAGACACACACATCGGGCGTTGTCCGTTCGAAAAAGACAGACACACACATGGACATAAACACACGCATGGACCTACACGAACACACATATGGACTCAAACACACACACATCGACTCACACACACACATCAACGTACACAGCAATCCCCGATGATGGCACAGCTATCAGTGTCGCAGTACTACGTATGATTAAATAGCGTGACGTGAGCTATGTAAACAATAGAAATGCATAGAAGAAATTAGCTGAAATAACACCATTGGAACCTCATTTGCCAGTAAAAATATGATAATTGGTTTTTTACCCTTCTATCTGGCAACAAAACTGACACCTTTTTACAAGGAGTCATGTTTGCATAGACCACAATACCTGCAGTCATAATGCAAACAAAAAACACAACTCTGATAATATGCACTGTCCTTGAAGTTGATTGGTCCACACCCGAGACAGCTTTCCTTAGAGCCTAGTCTCACATGGGTTGGACCAGATGACGCCAAAAGGCGCACAACTCAAAGACAATGCACCATCAGAGTATGAGAGCTCGGGGTAAGCATTTACACCATTGGAATCTCATTTGCCAGTAAAAATGATAATTGTTTTTTTACCCTTCTATCTGGCAACAAAACTGACACCTTTTTACAAGTGTAATAAAAGACTCGGACGCTTCTCTCTGACTCCGTGTCCTTTATTTGGGTTCTTGTCTTTTCCCTCACGGCACTCTCTTAGAGACCCTCTGCTTGCAGCCCCTGGCTGCTGTCACTATTGTAGCCTCCTTCCTCTCCTTGCAGACTCGCTGCTAACTCCGTGTGCAGACCCCCGCTGCCAACTCCGTGTGCAGACCCCCGCTGCCACCTGCAGCCTCCTCGCTGCTCCTGCTGCTCCGGGGTCGGTCACCGTTGGCCGACGGTGCCGAACCTCGTTCCCCGTGTACGTGGCGATCTCGCCACTCTCCCACTCTCGCCCTACGTGGCCTCACTCGTTCCTAGTCTCCAATCACTCTCCCTCCTCTTCCGGTTTCTCTCCCTATAGACCTGACCCCTCTCCCCCACGTGACTTAACTCCTCCCCTCATGACGTCACATCCGGAAGGTCGTTTACGCCCGCATTACACCACCCTCCCCCGTAGAGAAAATCCAGCCGACCTCGGCTGAACAACAACTTAACAAGTAATGCGAGTGTAAAAGACCAATACGTTAAAGGACACGAAGCATACAACAACAATATAAACAAGAACACAACACAAAGTTAACGAAATGTGAGGGATTTCGAGCGAGTGCGGGTAGCCGGGCCGTCCCGGACGGTCGGCGGCCCACCCGCCGAGCGGGAACGTGGCAGGGTTTTAAGGGCGACAGGATCAAGTTCGTCCGTCGCCATTGGAGGCCTGCCACCGTCCCGGTCCCGTTCAGAGGCGTCCCGTAATCGCGTCCGTGGCGGAGTAGGAAGGGCTGCAGGTCCCGGAGATTCCGCAGCCCTGGTCGGCACCCCGCGAGCGGAGCGTCCTCCCTCCTGCGGCGTCACGGCCGGCTTGTCTGTAAGGGGTACGACAGGCGCTCTTGCAAGGTCAGCAGGCACAGGCAAGGGCGAGTCGGCAGCAACAGACCCCGGCAAGGCAACCTCAGGAGATGACGCATCAGGTCGCGGGGCAACGTATGGTTTCAACCGAGATGTGTGTACGAACCAACGCCGCGATCCAACCCGAACACGCGCCGACTGTGGGTTGGGAACCTCGATGAGGCGGACCGGTCCTTGCCATGGTTTATGTAATTTAGGAGAGGTACCTGGCCGCACCTGTGGGCAATGAAGCCAGGCCAGGTCCCCCGTTTTCCAGGGGCACTCCCCCTTTGAACGTCGAGTACACCGCTCGTTCCGGGCCTGGGCTTTGGCCGTAGCCATGCGGGCTCCTTCCCTCGCCTCAGTGACACGGCGAACGTTGTCCTGAATGTAATCAGGAAGAGGTTTAGCAGGTCCCCTCGCTCCGGTTCCCAACTGCTCATTGATTGGCGGCACGTTTTCACGGCCGTACATAAGAAAGAACGGCGAATATCCAGTAGCCGCGTGCGGCGTCATGCGATACGCCGAAAACACCCCAGGGATATGAAAATCCCAATCTGATTGTTTTTCACTGACCGTGTGACACAGCATGGCGGACAGGGTCCGATTTAACTGTTCCACCATACCATCCGTTTGTGGGTGGTAGGGGGATGTCCGTATCTTTTTAGTTTCAAGAGCCGCACACACCTCCCCCAACAATTTAGACGAAAAATTCCGGCCTTGGTCTGTAAGGAGCCTCTCCGGCACCCCCTTGTCCATAACATACCCAAATAGAAAGGCGTCTGTGATAGACGCCGCTGACTGGTCAGGCAAAGGCCAGGCCATCGGCCAGCGGGAGAGGTACTCCACCCCCAC
Source organism: Lethenteron reissneri (assembly GCF_015708825.2). Taxonomy (NCBI): domain Eukaryota; kingdom Metazoa; phylum Chordata; class Hyperoartia; order Petromyzontiformes; family Petromyzontidae; genus Lethenteron; species Lethenteron reissneri. Next base: position 41,526 of record NW_026891602.1, read on the forward strand.
TAGCAAATACTTATTTCCCCTAGCGGATGGCGGAAAGGGTCCTAAAATATCTAACGCCACCAATTCATTAACTCGAGATACCTGAATAGATTGTATCGGCGGCACATATGGATGTTTAGGTGGCTTCCGGCGGGCACAATCGGGACACGCGCGAACGTGACCGACGACATCTGTCGTCATGCCGTGCCAATAGTAATCTCGCTGCAGCGTCAATAGGGTCTTCTGCACCCCCAGATGTAAAAGTGTGTCACAATGCAGAGTCCTAATCAATTCGTACCGCAATGATGCCGGTACAACAAGACGCCAGCGTTCCTGTATCCCTTCCCTCCACATCAGCAATCCATCTCGGAGAGCGGTTTCCGGCACACCCCCCGCACCGAGTCCCCTACTTGCCTTCCCCGGTCGCTTACGTAACGTTACCAAGGAATCGTCCAACATTTGTTCCCGAATCCACACAGACCTCGGGAGACGCAAAATCCCATCAGCCGGTCCCCCATCAACCGGTCCCGGCTTAAGCGGAGCTCCAGGCACTTCAACTGCCAGCGCAACAGGTTGAGGGGGGTGCTGAATCGGTCCACACCTATGCGTCCCCGACGCACACGCGCAAGGGGATCGCTGCGGCAACCTGGAAAGCGCGTCCGCATTAGCGTGACGCACACCCTTCCGATGGTGAATTTGGAAGTAAAATTCTTGCAGCGTGTCCAGCCACCTTGCCAATTGGCCGGATGGTTGGTCCATCTTAAGAGCATACTGCAAGGCCGCATGGTCCGTGCGGACAATAAACGACCGACCGTACAGATACGGTCGAAATTGGCGGAGAAAAAAAACAATAGCCAAAAGTTCCCTGCGAGTGACGCAGTAGCGGGTTTCCGCGGGAGACAAAACCCGACTACCATACGCCACCACGCGTTCAACCCCACCTTTTGACTGAGACAACACCGCCCCAATGCCAGTGTCACTCGCATCCGTATCCAGAATGAAGGGATGTTCAAAATCCGGATAATCCAACGTCGGTGCCGTAGCCAATAGATCGCGCAGGCTTCGAAACGCCGCCTCCTCCGGCGGTCCCCAAGCAAATTTGTGTCCTTTCCCCGTAAGGAGATGCAAAGGCCTCGAGATCGTAGCAAAATTTGGAACAAACCTCCGATAATAAGAGGCGAGCCCCAAAAACCGACGCACATCACCCACCGTGGCCGGGGTTGGCCAATCACGGACACACGCTGTTTTCTCCGGATCTGTGGCCACCCCGTCCGCACTAACAATGTGCCCCAAGTATCGAACGGAGTGTTGCAGTAGGTGACATTTTTTTGGCTTGAATTTCAAATTAGCAGAACGCATCCTGGTGAATACAGCCTCCAACCGCAGTAAATGCTCATCAAATGTGCGGCTAAAGACGATAATATCGTCTAAATATATCAGACATGTCTCCCACTGCAACCCCGTTAATACCAACTCCATCAACCTCTGAAAAGTGGCAGGGGCCACATTCAACCCCTTCGGAAGACAGTTAAATTGGAATAACCCCTGCGGCGTACGGAAAGCAGTCTTTTCTCGCAAGGGCTCGTCAAGGGGGAGCTGCCAGAAGCCCGAAGAGAGATCTAGCGTTGAAAAGAACTTCGCCCCCGACAAGGCGTCGAGAGAATCGTCCATACGCGGCAGGGGGTACGCATCTGCTACCGACACTTTATTCAACTTACGAAAATCTACACAAAATCGCAATTTGCCATCCTTCTTTTTAACCAACACAACAGGCGCGCCCCATGGGCTGTTAGACGGAGATATTATGTCCGCATTCAACATGTCATCCACTGCCCCTCGAACATGCTCTCGCTCAGCCGGACTCATCCAACGCGAGTTTAAGCGAATAGGGGCAGCGTCCCCTGTGTCGATATGATGATAAAGCAGCGAGGTGCGTCCCAAGTCCAAATCGTCGGAGCTAAACACATCCGAATAACTCGATAATAATTTACGAATCGCACAACGTTGTTCGCCGGAAAGGGCCGAATTCTCCCCACACAATTCAGCGATCCAGCGATCATCCACCGCTCCATCGTGTGAAACACCCCCAACCAGCCCCCGCTGGACAGATCACCCTGAGCCGTAAACGCCGTAGTGGCATGTGCCACAACGGTACCAGCCGGCACACACACGCTTTCGGTACTCGCGTTAAGCACCTGCAAAAACGGCCGCTGATCTGGCCGGACAATAGTTTGCGCCCCCACCAGCGCCGATCCGCCCGTAATAGCGGCGGACGGCGACAGCAAAACCCCAAAAGCTCCCTGCCGACCAGGTACCGGCTTCCGATATCGTAAGGGAATGAACATCTGTGAGCCAGGTGGAATATCAACAGAAACTTCCGACAACGCCTGCACCTGGGCGACAGGAGCAGGTCGCCCCCAGGCGGACGGTAAAAATGCCATTTTACGGCCCCCCGGTAATTCAATGCAGTTTTTATTGATTCGAATTAGAATGGGCATTTTGGCCAGAAAATCAGTACCCAACAGGCAAGGAACCGCAAGGGACCTCGAAATTAACACAATTCCCGAAGCCGACACTCCCCCGATAGATATGTTAGCGTCCACCTGGCCCACGATGCCCATGCTACCCCCGTTCGCAGCGACGCAGGAAGCGTAAGCCGGCCTCACGGCCCCTGGTGGGATGTTCAAAAGGTGGAATATTACGTCTGAAATGATGGTCGCGGACGCACCGGAATCCACCAAAATACGTACGTCCACCCCTTGGATCGACCCGGGTACAGTGGATGAACCGGTAGCGGCCGCGACAACCCGCCGAGCCAACTTGCGCCACTGCGTTACCGAGCGACAAGGCGCAGATAATGGCCTCCCGTTATTAACAACATCCGACAACGGCGATGAGTGAGGTGTCAAGCCTTGCCGGGTGTCTGGTGCGCACCGACTTGCCTGTGCTGTAGAATCTTTCTTGGGAGTGTCCGCTGTCGAGGCCTCCTGCTGGGGCGGACCCGGAACGCGGGCCCAGCAGTCCCTGGCATAATGGCCCCGACGCCCGCAGCGGAAGCACTCGATGTCGTTGCGGCGCGCAGCGGGCACCCCGTCCCGACGCGGCCGTATCGGCGGCGCAGCCCGCGGCCCCTGCCCACCCCGGGCCGGCCACGGAGCGGAGGCAGCTGACAGCTCCTGCTGGCTGCTCCCATCCGGCACGTACACGGCCTTTTTAGGGTCCCACCCTACGGCACCCCCCTCGACGACAGGACCACCTGTCCACGCCGTAACTTGTTTCCAGCGGCGAAGGTTAAACTGGGCGTCCAGACACTTCGCCGCGGCCCGGGACGTGAGCTTTTCATGACCGCACACCGGCATAGGAATGCCGAGATCCCGGGACAACTCCAACATTTTCCCCAGGATGAGAGGTTCCAGCAGGTCAGGCTCCGTCTCCGGGTACGCGGCCATAGCTAGCTCCAACACCGCACCCCTATACGCCACCGGTGACTCCTCGGGTGCGCGTTGTCGTTGCACAAACCGGCGATGGGCATCATCCGGCGGCTCGTACGCGTCCGCCATTTCGTCGAACACACCTCGCAGAGTCTTCTTCTTCGCGGCTTTTATAGAGCGAAAAAATCGAACGGACTCATCATCGAGAAGAGTCGGAAGAACCTCTAGAGCCTCGGCGTCCGTCCACCTCGCTGAGCGTACCACTGCCAGAAATCTACAGGCGAACGCACTCCAATCGCCCCCGATGGAGAATTCCTTGACAGTTGTTAGGTGACGACTGCGACTCCTTGGCCTGCTCTCTCCAGCCGCTGGCTCCTCCGGTGGCAAATTCAACATGGCGTCGCAATGCGGTGTCGACAAGATGGCGGCTGACCGTCGCGGAGGTCCCAAAATGGCGGCTTCCCGCTTTTCGTCGTGCGCCACGCCCAAGATGGCGTCTTCGTGCCGCGTGGCCGATGGCGGCGACAGCGAAGACAACCCGGACTCCTGCGGACCACCAACATCTCCTTCGGACGCCGCCCTCGGCGTGACAAGCTCACACAACTGTGTAATGACGTTCTTGAGAGTTACAAGTTGCTCCGCCATCTGGCTCCATCTTGAATCCGCGTCCTTTGGAGCAGACGGGTCCGCCGACACGGCGACCTCTTGGACCCCCGGACCCGCACTCGTCCCAGCACGGATCTCTTCCTCTGCCAGAGTCAGGGCCGACTTCAGGAGGAATATCATCGTCGTCGGAAGATGAAGCCGATGCCGGAGACGGAATATTCTTTTTTCTCAGTTGTTCGCCATGCCGTTACACTTCTGACTCCAGTGTAATAAAAGACTCGGACGCTTCTCTCTGACTCCGTGTCCTTTATTTGGGTTCTTGTCTTTTCCCTCACGGCACTCTCTTAGAGACCCCTCTGCTTGCAGCCCCTGGCTGCTGTCACTATTGTAGCCTCCTTCCTCTCCTTGCAGACTCGCTGCTAACTCCGTGTGCAGACCCCCGCTGCCAACTCCGTGTGCAGACCCCGCTGCCAACTCCGTGTGCAGACCCCCGCTGCCACCTGCAGCCTCCTCGCTGCTCCTGCTGCTCCGGGGTCGGTCACCGTTGGCCGACGGTGCCGAACCTCGTTCCCCGTGTACGTGGCGATCTCGCCACTCTCCCACTCTCGCCCTACGTGGCCTCACTCGTTCCTAGTCTCCAATCACTCTCCCTCCTCTTCCGGTTTCTCTCCCTATAGACCTGACCCCTCTCCCCCACGTGACTTAACTCCTCCCCTCATGACGTCACATCCGGAAGGTCGTTTACCGCCCCGCATTACACAAGGAGTCATGTTTGCATAGACCACAATACCTGCAGTCATAATGCAAACAAAAAACACAACTCTGATAATGTGCACTGTCCTTGAAGTTGATAGGTCCACACCCGAGACAGCTTTCCTTAGAGCCTAGTCTCACATGGGTTGGACCAGATGACGCCAAAAGGCGCACAACTCAAAGACAATGCACCATCAGAGTATGAGAGCTCGGGGTAAGCATTTACACCATTGGAACCTCATTTTCCAGTAAAAATATAATTGTTTTTTTTTATGACTGCAGGTATTGTGGTCTATGCAAACATGACTCCTTGTAAAAAGGTGTCAGTTTTGTTGCCAGATAGAAGGGTAAAAAACAATTATCATATTTTTACTGGCAAATGAGGTTCCAATGGTGTAAATGGTGCTTACCCCGAGCTCTCATACTCTGATGGTGCGTTGTCTTTGAGTTGTGCGCCTTTTGGCGTCATCTGGTCCAACACCATGTGAGACTAGGCTCTAAGGAAAGCTGTCTCGGGTGTGGACCAATCAACTTCAAGGACAGTGCACATTATCAGAGTTGTGTTTTTTTGTTGGCATTATGACTGCAGGTATTGTGGTCTATGCAAACATGACTCCTTGTCAAAAGGTGTCAGTTTTGTTGCCAGATAGAAGGGTAAAAAAACAATTATAGCTGAAATAAGTTTACATGAAATAGCAGCAGTACGCACAGGTAAGTTGAGAAGCAGGCTACAGTCTAGATTATAAACTGGCAGTACGCCGACTCCATGACGTAAGCATTGCTACAGTGGATATAAAAAGCAGGCAATACGGGCAGCAGCTGAAAAAGCAGGATACAGTCGACATGAAAGGCTGGCAGTACACTGAGTGAGGTAAAGAAGCAGGCAAGAGATTATAGACTGCCATACACTCATAATGGGCAAAAGGCAAATGAGCAGTGTAGACAGAGTGGCAGTGCACTGACGTTAATTAATCAGCAGGCAGCAGGCCACTTCACAGACTGGCAGTAGACCGTCGCAGCGTCATAAAAGCACAGCTAAAAAAGGAAATATTTAGCAACCTATTAATGAAAATTAGTTTTGTGCACACAAAAATTATTATTGTAATATCTGGCAACGTATTTGTTTAATAATAGTAAACAATAATACTACAATAATACTATTTAAGCGCTGTAATAATATTAATATCTACGGACTTTATAGCAGTAACTGCACGCATCGTGTTGGAGGGGGGCGAAGAGGACATCACACTGTGAATAAATAGCCGCAGCATTATGTGTATATTTTTTCATGTTAAACGCGTAAAATAAAAAGGTCCCCCGTGAGCTCGACCGAACGCGCATCACTTGGCAGGGTCCGCCCCCCCACGCAATTGGCGTGGGTTGGTACGGTCGATGTTCCGCACTAAATAAATAAATATAGGAAATTGCCACTAAATCGCTAATTTAACTAATTTAAAGGTGACGGACGTGAAAAAGGAATAGCCTCTTCCCACCGCGGGGCTTAGGGCGTGCTGGCTGTCCATTTTTTTTCGACATCAACCCCACCGTTAAAGAGCCAAATACCTCGCTAGCGCGCGGAGACTTTTATATATAAAAAGAAGAAAGAATATCTATATAAGTATTTGTGTCTATTGTAGGGGTGTCAGGGGAAGGATTCCCACCAATAGGAGGGAGAGGGGGAGTGGGACGGTGACAGGAGAAGGGGGAGAAGCAAGGAGATATAAGGGAGAGAACGGGCGGGAAGAGGGGTTGGTTGACGGCAACGAGATTCAGACGGCTGGGGACAGGTGTGGATGGGAGAAAAGAAATAAAAGACGAACCCCCTGCAACCTTGTGTCGGCTCTCCTTTACACTAAGTTACACAAGCAGACCATTGGCCTCCTTCACTCCCATACACTACCTATCCATGTAAAATAATATATATAAGTATCTGTGTCAATGTCACAATTGTATGGTTATGTTTGAGGAGTCTTAGCGCGTGCACCCTTCTCACCTAAAGCCCGCGTGCTGACTGCGTCGAGAGTCACCTTGCAGCAGCTGTAGCAGCAGCTGCAGCAGCAGCTCTGTGCCTGAGACGTTTCGCGGAGTGGCTGAGGGACCTCGCTCAGTGTGCCCGCTGACGTCACGGGCTGAGCTACTGCGACCTCTTCCACTTTCACCCTCCGAGTTGCAAAGCGCAGTGTTTAGTTGTTCATAACCGGTTTAAACCGGTTTATGAGGGGGGTTTTCATTCCGGAGGCCAAATTGTTCAGTTTTCGTTCTAAAAAAAATACTTCAGCATTTTCTTGCCGTGGTTGTCCCACCTGATGAAGATCGCTTGTGTTGCGATCGAAACGTCGTTATTTTATTTTATTTCTACCTCCGTGACTTCACTGAAAGAACCATAGACTATTAAACCGGGTTCTTCGCTACAGTAAATATTTATTTTCTCCACAAAACTCGTGATAATTTCGTGATAATCAACGTTGCTTATTTTATCGCAAACATTGCCTCGGTTGAACCCCCAGTGAGCGAGTCACGCAGCGAGTGCGAGCGCAGAGGGCGTCTCTACGGTGTCGTCTCGCAGCCTCCGAGTTCCAAGGAAGCGAGGCGCTGCTGTCTGGAGCAGCGACAGAGCCGCGAGTGGCGGAGACGGAGCGGGGCGAAGGGGCAGCCCCGCAAGCGCTCGCTCGGCCACCGCTGGCAAGAGGAGCTCCGCCGGGCAGAGAGAGCCCCTCCAGGTGGCGCTGGGGTCGACTCTGCCGTGCCGGCCAGCAGGCGTTGGGAGAGGTGGATGTACCCACACTTTACCCCACCGCACGCGATCTGCCGAGTGTGGACTAACTGTGGTGAACCCCATTCGTAGCGCAGGGTGGACAGGTTCTGCGTGAGTCGCATTGAAGATGCTCGTATCGTTGTCTTAACTGCAACGCTGGGAGACAAAACCGTTCAGTTCACTAAACCATTCGGCTACCGATGGTCGAGTCACATTTTATGCCCCCCCACCACCCACTCAATGATATTTGGTACACGGTATATCCACCTATATACTATTTAGGGTACACACTGTGATAACAAAATAACAAGCGGGAGATTATTCAGAATGGAAATAACTTTTCGGAAGAGTCATCTAACCAATAACACGAATGGAGAACGGGTCCGTACCTTCCAAATGTCATTCTTCACGAGAAAATACTTCTTACATTTCTGGAATATCGTTCTGAATAAAAAAAATAGCCATGAGACCATTCCATGTCTTCCAGAATGTATAATAACCCAAAATACATATTCTTGAATAAGCACCGTCTCCATGATCTCTCTCAAAAAAACGCGCGTGGTGGCACACGCATGGACTTCAGCACGAGGGACACAGTAAGGGTTAATTCTAGATTTGAAGCTTTCGTGACTGCAAGGATTCATACTCTTAGGTTTTTTCGGTAAAGTCACGTTGGTAAAAAATAAAATTACAATTAATAAAAGTTAAATAAAAATCACGACGTTTCGGAGGCAACAGACGGAAGCTTGTGTTGCCTCCGAAACGTCGTGATTTTTATTTTACTTTTATTAATTTTAATTTTATTTTTTACCTACGTTACTTTATCGAAAAAACCTAAGAGTACAGTAAGGGTTGGTGGGTCGCACATAATGTTGTCAAACTCTCTCCCTGTGGCCGTTAAGGAACCATACTCAGACTTACCAGGAGATGGCAGTGCATAACAAACGTGGACTCCACCTGTTCAGTTTGTATGGGGTAAGGCGTTTCCCCCTCGCATGTGTGATTTTATCCGAGATGCAAACACTTATTAATTTACCTATAACACGTTAGTATATAGAGGACCGCAAATATTGTCCAATTTATGGCACTGGCTCACTGCGTGGCTGCCTTCCATTTTGCCTGTGGTGCCGCCTCACGCATCCCAGTCGTTCTCTCTCTTTGAAAGGGAGTGAACTCTGTTCGCATTATCGGTTGAAATAATTATTCTGAAAGAAAAACCATATTCCTTCGAAGAGCATAAATCATGGCTGGGACCAAGCTCAGAGCCAAACCAATACAAAAAAACAGTGATTGCATTGCTTGAGTGCAAAGGTCCAAGCGGAACATCGGCCAGACCATCCCCCAACACCCCTCCAACATTCACCTCCACCCTCCACTATTATCACTCCGCCACCACCCTCCCACATCCCTCATCACCCTCCTCACTCACCCCTCGCCACCACCCCACGATGTCATAGACGGGCTGTATTTTTATTTGCAGCTTGGCTCTGGATGCATTTTAACCCATGTCATCCCAAGGCCAGCCTTAAGTTCAGCAGCAGCAGAGCACTAATATTTTTCTTATATAGGCCAGATTGTGACTGCATTACCAGTCTCAAAGCATAGATCACATAATAACCACTTTTTGAATATCTGTGCGACTCGTTAACCAATCATCAAATCGCCATCACCCTATTCGCAGTTAATAATTACTTTTATTATCTAGACACAATATGATCCACTTCTTTACATTATCAGTAAACTGCATGCATCATCCGAATTGAAATAACGAAATGAAAGTAACATCATTTTTTTCCAAGCTGCAGATAATTCATTATTATTCACCACTGACTTGAAAATGTTTCTTGTTTGGGATCAGAATAAACTGGTCACAATCGACAAAAAAGTCCCAAGTCAGTTTCTCTTATATTCTTGCACATGCTGGCAATATCGTTCAGGGGCCTAATGTCAATGTCGAGGTCTGCTGGCGACGACGAGAAGGCTTCAGGAGAGAGTTGATGTAATTATGCTATTCAGCCTCCTCCACTGAAGAAGCACACACGACAGTGGTTTACTATGTGGGCGATAGTTTGGGTTGCATGGCCACAATCACACTATTGGGGCTTATCTTAAAGTTTCCAATCATGAAAGAGGTGTGCGCATTGACCTGCTGTTGATGTTCTAATGCAGTTTATAATTGTGACACCAGAGTCTTCGAGGAATGTTAAAGACTGGAGGTGTGATGTTTGGGTCTCGAATGAGGTGTTTATTCTGGACATCCACATTGTTACACGGTATTAGCTTTGCTGTGGATCTCCCAGTGCCTGATTCCATGGGCCACAGTAGGACACGCACAAAATAGGCTCACAGTGTTGACATCACCTTGATCTATTTAAGACCGGGACCGGGAAGACTTTAAAATTACGGCAAATCGCCTGATGAAGCTGGCTGTAACCACCGTCACTCAATTGTAAATGTTGTGGGTTTACTCTCCATCACACCGATGTGCTGAAGTAGTAGCTAATTTGCACGTTTTATTCACGTGACAACCCTTACTGATTGGCTGTGTCGAGTGGTGGTGGGTTCACAATACATTTGTATTTACGCAATTTAACCCAAAAATCATTATTATGAATGGCAAAATATTAAGGTTGTTACTGGACAGAAACTATAAATGGATTGTATGACCTATTGATATTGATTGAAACTGGTTATTTCCCTAAAGTGAGGATTTTAAAGTTGTCAAGGAACAGTATTTATTACAGTATTATATGCAAATGTGCATTTATTCTCATTTATGAGTTTAATAATGCTTCCCTTTTGTTGAATCGTAACATATTTATAACATTGACCGTATGCACATGTAAATACAGTACCACATTCTTGTGTCCCGACGTATGAACCGTTCGACTTACGCAAGGCTCCTCACGAATGGAACCCATTCGTAAGTTAGGGACTCCCTGTAAAAAAGTGATTTAATACATTACAGATATTTTTATTATTACTAATTCATGAATTTCAAACAAGGAAACACATCCCCCAAATAACCTTACAGACTGTTGGGGCAAGTGCTGTTAACGAGCACCTAATGAAAGCACACGCGGTACACAAGGGGGTGGGTAGCTAGCACCACGTCCGGCACCTTGTCTCCCCCGAGGTGGCGTTGTACTCGTTTTGAGGCTGAGTTGACCTAGGGAAGGCCCAGGACCGGTTCAGATTAATCGTTCCAGGTATTGGCTGTGATCGGGAATCAAACCCGGGTGGCCAGGTTCATAGCGCAGCACGCTAACCACTACACTACCGCTCCATACATACACACACACGGTCCAGAAGCTATCGCTGATGACATTCGAACACACCAGTGGTGGACCCTCCCAGGC